>NC_141541.1:105710000-106010000 GCF_021556685.1 Rattus norvegicus | reverse complement strand
GCAAAGAGCAAATGCAAAGATATTGGGGTATGAGCTCAGACATTGTGTTCTAGAAGTTAGAAGCAAGAAAAAAAAATCCTGAGTTACCAGTCTTGGTGGATTAGCCATTGGAGAAGGGAGACGAGTTGGAAGAGAGCCACCATCATTCCTAAGTGTATCTGCCTGGTATGCCTGGGCAGGACCATGAGGCAGACCTCGTTCTAACTTGCCTGGAAGGCTGAGAGGACTGAGTTAACTTTTCTCCACCTTAGTTGTCCTGCTTCAGGAGTAAGGAGAGTGCTTCAGCCTGCAGGAGCAGTGCTGTGACTATTGAAGGAGACAATCCATTTCCTAGTTCTCATCAAATGGTAGCTTTCAACTACAAAATAACCCTTACCATGTATAGTCAATCAAAGCCAAACTGAGGTCCCAGGGTTCCAGATGAATCCACGTCATTGGTTGGAAAAGGCCTGTGACAAGACCCAGAAGCATGCTGGGTATTCTTGATCAATCCCTTCCCAGCTGAGGTCAGTGGCCCTTGAAGCTTTTTTTTTCTTTTTTTTTTCTTTTTTTTTTTCCGGAGCTGGGAACCGAACCCAGGGCCTTGCGCTCACTAGGCAAGCGCTCTACCACTGAGCTAAATCCCCAACCTCGGCCCTTGAAGCTTTGTTCTGAAATACCTCAGTCTTTTCCTATATATCCAGGTAGATTTAGTTTCCTGCAGTTCCTATTAAGAATCTCCTCACCCTTACCCTAGTACCAATTAATAAACAAGAAGAGTTCTGGAGACAACTGCCTTGTTAACTGGGACACAGCTAGTGTACTTAGGGGAAGCTGCTGGAGTGGGCAGCCTCATCTGCATTTCAACAATGGATGTGCTAATTAACAAGGATTCCTACCTATTCATTAAAGTGCTAAGATTCTCTGAGAAACATTGCAGTTCTATTCACTGGTGCCCAGGTCAGCATTGCCCAGTGCTCACTCAGAGCAGCTATCTAAGATGCTATCTATTATTGGACTTTTCTCCTAATTGGAACAAGTTATCTCCTTCAGAGCAAGGGAATTCATCTTTCTACCCAACTCCTAGAACATCAACCAAGCACCATAGTTCCAAGAAGCAGGGAGAGGTCACTATAACCTGGAATATTCCCACCTCTCCCCATCCCGGTAGCTCTAAAGCTGCCCAGTAAGACAAGAACACACAATGTTATGTGTCTCTCTCTTGTTTCCAGACATAATACCCAGAGAATAATGATGCACACACTTTGGGCCATTCTCTGTTTGCCCAGATTCTGTCAGGAACCATTGTTTTCTGATCCTCAGTAACAGACATCATGGTGCTGAGAACACATCAGCCTGTAGAGATGCTGAACAAGAATGGAGTTAGGGCAGACCTGAAGGCTAAGCCAAGTGGAAAATGTTTAGCCTAAGAAGTTGCCTTCCCATCCATGTGTCATATACGATGAACTTAGGAATCTGCTGGCTTATTTTACAATATCTCCTGTCATTCGGAAATTACCTGGGCACAAGGCTTTGGTCTTCCAAAGGCGGAAGAGATGGGGTATTGATGCAAAATTACAATGGTCACATCAGCAGGGATAATTATGGGAGGATTTTCTCTGGAGCTAGATATGAGTGACTGTGCCCTGAGAGCACAGGTTACCCCAAATTCCATGTTCCAATAGGGTAACAGTTTGATAAAGTTGTTTGTTTCGTAACAGAAGAAAGAAAGTCATGATTAAGGTACTTTTCAAATACATTAGTAGAGGCATTAGATAGGCAGAGCAAAGCAGAGAAACTCAGCTCTAGGCCTCAGTTGCTATCTGATGACAGTTTTAGCCTTTTGGTCAGTGGAAACTGAGGTTTGATTAAGTTAGTAATTCCGAAAGGTTTCTGTGTGTTTTTCATAGGATGTTAGGGCTGACACAGAGGATGGCAAGGAATGGCTATTCATGGGGTTAAAGACAGCCCAAATTAAATTGTAATTGGGCTCTGGACCTCCAACATTCCAACCTCCCCATGTTTATAATCAGTGGAGGTTCAGTTTCTGGGCACTCTTGTTGCCAGAGATCAGGCCAGACAGCCCTGTATATGATCCCCAGAATTTCTTACCTTGGCAGCATGTGTCTCAGTGGGATCCTGTCATTCACAGCTGCATAGCCCAGGAGCCACACTACTGGGAATGGGCCTTCTTTTTATGTTTCTAGCTTTGTACAGTTCTGTATCTTTTGTGTTTAAAGATGTCTTAGACACTTCTTTTTAAGCTTTGACATAAAAAATTTATTTCAAATAATCAAAAGAACCTGATAAGTGAATTATTTGTACTAAGAAGAATAATTCTACTCTACCTTGTCCAAATTCTCAGAACCCATGAATATATTCAGCTGCTACTCATTGATATATATTTTTGCATATTTATGAGGTGTAATATGATATTTAATTCATGTGTACATGTGGTCAACTTGGAATAATTAGCATATCCATCATTTAAACTGTTATCAAGTCTTTATCATTAGTTGTAAAGATATTCTACACACGTGACATTTAAGTCAGTAGTGCCCATCAGTTCATGTCACCCTTGTGACAGCCATGTAAATTCCTGCATCCCACCACCATGTTTGCACTCATGTTAGCTTTAGACATACCTTGATAAGTTCTCTAGAACTCTGGGCAGCTCCTTTGATGAGTCAGCCTCTTCTAGTCCCACAGGCTTCCCTGACCCCTTCCTGAGATATCTCCCAAGGCCCTTCAAGGGGCCCTGCCTGTGGGATGGCTGTAGTCATGACTAAGGATTTAGGATTGCAGAGGAGAGCCCTGAATGGGGTTGACCTGTGTTTGATGGAAATAAAGTGTTATTCTAACAACCCTGTGCGAGAGACTTCGCTTTGTCCTTTTCCTACGTTACCATCCCTGTCATTGTGGCCTCCAGGTAAACAGGTGTCTTTCCATGCTGTAGGGCTAAGAAGTCTGCCTTATAGTGTATCTATATGGCCTCAGCTGGCCTCCTGCTACTTGGCAGACACCTGAAAGATGAAGGAGGCCTCCAGAACCTTCCCTTGCTCTGATCTGATCCTTGTGATAAGGGTCAGAGGGAGAAAGACGCCTGGCTCCACAGATAAAGTAAATCTAGAACTGGAAGTCTGCAGAGGATCTATCTGCCTCTCACTGAGTTATGAGAAGTCCAGATACACTACTGTGTGAGTCAAGATGTTTCACAGAAAGGAAGCATTGCTGTTATTCAGTCGTATATAAATAAGAGATTTGCATTTCTCAGAAAGCGCTTTTGTTTTTTGTTTTATTTCCTGAAGAAAGATGTTCCATATGTGTTATTCCTCCATACCAGAAGCACAGAGATCTCTTGGGGGAGGTTACCACAGTCTGGAATGTTCTAGTCTTTTCCTGTCTCCTCAGGACAATTTCCCAAAAGTCTAGCCACTGGTGGAAAGCTAAACTAGCTCTTTGGAGAGGTTGGGTAGGTAGGTGTGTTAGCCTCCCAGGGTAAGCAGGTGAGGTACAGGCATAGCGACTGACTGCTCACACCATGAATGTGAATGTGGCATCTTGCACATGTGGGTAGCACAATCTTAATCAAACTCTGAAAAGCCTAATCGATGGTAGGATCTGGTGACTACACAGAATGCTGCAGTCTCCTGAGGCCATATCTTGGAATGGGACTTGGAAGATCCAGAAGACGACATATACACAGTCACTCCACTCCAGCAAACCTAAAAATTCCAAGTCACTCTACCCCAGAGCCTGGCTGCTATGTTGGATGACACCATGTCACCTATGTTTTCAAAAAACAGAATGGAAGTTTGAGACACCACATGGAGCAGGAAGAAGCCTCACTTTCAGGGCTATTGCACAACTAAGTCATTCTGCCTCCCCCTCCCTTGGCTCACAGAGTGCCTACTGTATGCCCCTCCATGCTTCTACCCACACCCCTCCTCCAGGCAGTTTCCTCTGCCTTAGCCTGTGCCAGGTGTCCCAGGAATAGGTCAACTCAACAGGGAGACTTAGATAAACACTTGACTCAGTAAGTCGGGTACAGTGGTGCACACCTTTGATCCAAGGAGGCAGAGGCAGGTGGATCTCTGTGAGTTCAAGGCCAGCCTGCTCTACATAGTGCATTCCAGGACAGCCAGAGCTATCTAGTGAAACAAACAAACAAAATAAAACAAAACAAACAACAAAAACTACCTGACTCATTAACCCAACATAGTCCTTGTGCTAGGAGAAAGCAGAGAAGATCACTATGCTGGAGCTGGGTGTTGCTTGCAGATGTGAGCTCTTAGCTGACTCTATCATGCTCTTCCTTAGCAGGGTACCTAAAGAATGAAGGGTAGGAACTAGGATATTTGAAACCCTCATTGTCTCTTGCAGAGGCACAGAGGACTGTGATTTGAACATAACTGGACTGTCATTTTTAGCATAGCCAAGGGTTATCAGGGTTACTCTGGAGGCTCAGATTTCTCCACGTAAGCTGGTAAACCAGGAGCTGAGCTGACCAGCCGCAACAACTTAATACTTCGGAGGAAAGGATGTATTTCCAGATTACATGGCAGAAAGGCAGTCCTGTATGAATTCTGACAGCCCATTAACCAACAGCAAGGGGTTAAGTGTGAAATGTCCTGGCAAGAGTGTCTTCCCTCGTTATGGCGTGTGCCAGGCTAATGCTGAGGGAGGCTGTTCGTGTCACATCCGGGTTAAGCTGTCTTTGATCCCCCGTCAGAGCTGACAGCTGGCAGAGTGTGCCTGCTGGGCAGGCTGGGACTTTGCCTGCTCTCTGTGTCAGAGGTGGCCAACTGATGGGTCTTCTCTGCCTGGAATTTTTGAAACCTGGCTCTGGGGTCTATCAGAATATCTGAGGTTATAACCAACTTCCTATATCTCTTTTTGGAGAACTTTCTGGAAACTGCATGGATGTAGGGAGCAGTTAGAGCCCTGGAGGTGACTAAATAGATGATAATATTGAGAAAAATCTATGAAGTGTTCTTTTTGGAATAATTACTGATTTAGACATTTTTTCATAAAAATATTGCCTCAAATACCTGCCTCACTCTGATCTTAGTATTTAAAGATCAGCCCCTTGATGATTATGAAAATCACAAGGCATTATCAAAGCAAAATTCTCCAGATACCTTTCAGCCATGGAAGTGTAATGTGAAACCATGACCCTTTCTTTGCGGGTCATGTCTTGCTTCTTTGAAAGCAAGAGCTGTACAGAGCTGGAAGGGACCCAGGAGATTTTTCTAGATTTCATATTACTCTTGTTCTCAACCTTGGCAGTTCATTATCATCACCAGGGAGTGTCTGCAGAAGTCTGTTCTCTGTCGTCCCCATCGCCATTCCAAACCCAGACTCCCATAGTTGGGTCTTACTCATTTAGGGTGGGATAACAGCCAGGGTGGTTTTTAATGAATGCTTCTCCTGCTGCGTGTCCTGGGAGGAAAAGTCTGATTTGGGTCAGCTGGTTGTTTTGTAGAGAAGGCTATAGTGCATACCTGAGAAGAGCCAGATTCCTATGTGGTACACACCAAGGTATGGGAAACAAAGGGACAGATGGATGCCATAGTCTAGCACTCTCCAAAGCAGATTTAGTGTCCAGTTTTCTTTTGACAGCCAGGCATCCACACCAAGAGCAAAGTGTCTACTGTCCAACGCTCTCCTCTGTGAATCTGTAATCACCTCATGGCCACCCACCATCTCTGCCCAGTCAACTGAAGCAGGAGACGCTACTTGATTTACTGGCATTTGTGGTGGCCTTTTCTTTAGGCTCTGGGCTTAGAGCAGATGGCAGTTAAGTCACCTTTTCTCTGCATTTTGATTGACAAAATCAAAACAGAAAAAACTAAAAGCTATATGGGTGAGTGAAGAAAAACACTTGAAGAGCTTATGCGCAGGCGTAAGCTTCAGCCATGTATGTCATATAATGAGATCATTTCTATGCCTAACTAGCTCATCT
This sequence comes from Rattus norvegicus, assembly GCF_021556685.1. Taxonomy (NCBI): domain Eukaryota; kingdom Metazoa; phylum Chordata; class Mammalia; order Rodentia; family Muridae; genus Rattus; species Rattus norvegicus. Next base: position 106,004,056 of record NC_141541.1, on the reverse strand, counting down.
GCCCTACATTTTAATTGAGTCAGCACAAAAAAAAATGATTTTGATAGCTAGCCAAGGCTTCACTGATGCTAAACATTATGTGTATTCACATTAAGAAAAGAAAAAGAGGAGGAAATGGGGCTTTTGATTCTCTTCCTAATTCACAATAAGCCATCTATGGTGTTAATTGTTTATAATAATCTAACAGCATAATTACTCCCATGTAAGCTTCTCCGAACAGCAAAAGCACAGAAGAGTCTCAAATCTGTTGAGCTGTTTGAAAGGAAGGTTGGCTCCACCTTTGGTCAGGTGGGTGAGCACTGTTACAGCGCTGAGCCTCAGACACGAGTCTTGTCGTTACAGGGGGACAATATCCTTATGTTGCTAAGTTCTGAGAGTAGAAGCACAATGTTTCATCTCTAATGATATCTTCTTGGCCAGAGCCTAAGAGAGGACTGACAATGTACGCTAGCTGCCCTCAGCTCCGATAGACACTGACTTCACATCCTCCTCTCTCCTGATCGTCTCTCTGTCAGCCTACCCTGGAAATATGCCCAGGATTTTAGAAGTGTGGTTGGAGATTAGTTTGTGAGGATTTATCTCCTTTTCAATCCTTTCTTCCTTCTTTCATTTCCTTATTCCTTCAGGTACTCATTAAGTAGCAGGTAAAGACCACATCCTTCTATCTGCCGTAAGCCCGAGGATAGCCTTCCTGGCTTTGGCACAGCCTTGTGCACACACTGCCACAAATGTTCTGAGTTTATAGGTGCAACTGCCCTGTTGTGTCTGGAGAGCACCATTTGCTTGTAATCATCCACCATCTCTTACAGTGAAAGACCCTTGCAAGAAATCAAGGTTAAACCCTGGAACAGAGACTGAGACAGAGACTGTGAAGGAACTCAGTTTCCTGGATTGCTCCTGGACAATTCAGTTACCTTTCTTCTATAGCCCAGGCACACATGTCTAAGGACAGTACTACTCACTGGGGCTGGGCACTTCTACATCAGTTAACACCCAAGACATGGTCTGGAAGCCATACCACAGCCAATCTAATGGAGGCCATCAAAAGTCTCAATTGAGACTCCCCTCCATATTTGTGTGAAGTTGACAGCAGAAGGCAAAAATGACAAATGATACAAACCCACAGAATTAATGCACTTCTACCAAAACTAATCAGCAAATTGAGCCAAGTTGCAGAATCAAGATAATATTTAAAAGTCAACTATGTGGGGTTTTCATTAGTAATGAACAATCTTAGAGCAGAGTTAAGAAAATAATTACATTCAAATGGCAAAATACTTAAATATCTAGGAATAAATTTAGCAAAAGAAGCATAAGACTTGTACATTGAAATCCATAAACAACATGACTTAGAAAAGAGAAGGAGAATCAAAGTCAATGGAGAAACAGCCATGGTTTATAGATTAGAAGACCCGATGTTATTATAATGATGGCTCTTCACAAATTCATCTCCAGAGTCAATGCAATTCCTAGCAAAATCCCAGCAGGTGTTTTTGCAGAAATTGACAAGATGACTTTGAACATGAGGAGGATCCAGAACAGCCAAAACCATGTTTGAAAAGAAAGGACAAAGGGGAAGACTTAGAATTCATAATTGCAAAACTTGACATCAGTCTACAGTGATCAGAACAGTGGTATTCTAGTGCAAAGGTAAGAATATAGATAATAGGACAGAGTTATGAGACTTCAAATAAGCCCCTATGCTGTGATAAAGTGATTCTTTTTCAATATACATGCCAAATAAATGCAATGTTTGTTTTCAACAGAGTGAGGATAATGAAGAATGTGAAAAATAAGCCACAGATTTTTCTTTCACACATGTGATGAAGAATTTGAATGCAAATTACATAAAGAGTTCCCATAATTCAATAGTAAAAGGATAAACAGCACAAATTGAAGAAGGGCCAAAGATTTGAATAGACATTCTTGAGAATCGTGGGTCTCAGATTCCCAGTGAGAATTTGAGATGATTATCAACATCATCAATCATTAGAAAATGCAAACTTGAACAACAGTCAGCCCCCAAGCCCTTCAGGATCCCAGAATGGATACAATAGTGGAAGGCCACTGATACGAAGTAGTGTCAGCAAAGACAGGAAGAAGTCATAGCACTCATGCATCCCATAATTCGGAGAATGGAGGAAGCAGAGCCACTTTACTTAGTCTTGAGCAATAAGGAGTTGCCTAAAATTTCATTCCTGGATAATTATGAGATCTGAGAATCAAATGCCTTCATACCAGCTTACACATGAATAGTATAATGATATTTCTGATGATATGCTAGCCTAAAAGTGGAAACAGCTCAGCTGGTGGGTGGATAAATGAAGTATAGTATAGCATGCCATGGACTACTATTTAGCACTCAAAAGGGATGTTACTTATGCATAGTGAAAGATGAATGAATCACAAAAACTTTAAGCCATATAAAATGAGTTCATCACAAGAGAGTAGATATTGAATAAAATCCACCCATATGAGATATCTAGAAATAACAAATCTACAGAACCAGAAAGCCAATCTGTCTCCCACGGTTTCCCAGGGTGGGATGTGACTATAAATGTGCACAGGGGACTTTTTGGTATGAAGGCATTGTTCTAAAGCTGGGTTATGACAACTGCACAGCTCTATAAACTTACTGAAAATAGCAGGCAATGGATGAATACTGGAGTATGTAAATGATTCTCCAGTGTAGTTATGAAAAAATATATAAAACAACATGTCCGATTCTTCAGCCTATACCAGTGGAGTAGGCAGGGGGCTTGGGTTCTGGAACACCTGACCGTGGAAATGCCTGACAGTTGATGGGATGTTAAGGAAAAACATCCCGAAGAGCAAAGTTGTTTGGGACTTTATGAGGATGGTGGGAAGCTCTCCAAGCCTCTGTGTAAAACAACCAACCTTGGGTGTTGCAGAGGTGCTCTGGTAAGGGGAAACTGGGGACAGACAAACTAGAGAGCAGCAGACCATGTGTTTCACTCTAAGAGCTGATATAGAAAAGTGAGGAGCAACACAAACCCTTAGGTGGGCTTCAGTTTGGCCCTGACACTTGACTGACTGGAACTTTGCTCAGTTGGTCCTTAGATCTGCACATCAAAAGGGACAAATTACACCCAATCTCTAGTAGCATTCCCCATACCTTGCATGTGAACAGCTAGCTCTTAATATGTGTGTCACCAGCGAGTGCCTCTGCAGCCTGTTTCCCTATACTTGTTTCAAATCCTGATTTAAATCTCCAAGAGCACATTTTGAGCCAGCCCCATATCTTGTGATCAAAGAAGCAGCTTAGAGTATAAGATACATTCATTCACTCTCCAGGTCCCAAAGCCAACACTTTTTAGTACCGTCATAATAGGAAGTGACTTAGACGATTATAGAAGTTAATCAACAAGAAAGCAGTTCTATGTACAAAGCCCATTTACCTTTGTAAATATGATCTGATATTTATGATATATAAGGTGTATATATGATCTGTGTGCCACAGCCAAGTAGGACAGTGGGGCTGCCATAATGTTTCTTACAACAAGTCTGTGCGAGAGGTAAAAATCTCAGGGCAAGCCATGCAAGCAGTAAAGGCAGTGTCAGAACACCCCTTCTGGATCCACCCCCTGGCCTTCCTTCCATTGCCCCAGAATGCACGCCTTCACTGAGGACCTGCAACTTAGGGAGCTCTGCTTAAACCCTGAGACTTTCAAGACAGATGAGAACAGACAGTTTCATATTTGAAACCAAAGTGTTTTGATGACTCTTAATTATTTCTCATAGGTTTGGGAAATGTAGAAAGAACACCAGATGCAAGCCCATACCCTGGGGTTGAAGAGAGGATAACCCCAGAAATATGTGTTCCCCCTATTTGGAGATCAGACTCAGGACATTTCCTCAGTGTGGTTCTCAGGAGGAGGCCTATGCTTCCTGAGCTAGAAGCCTCCCCAGCACGTGTAACCGTGTTTCTACTAGCTAGGAAACGGTAAGGTAGCCCAGCAAGGAGAAATGGTGGTTCCCTTACACATTAACTGCTTTTCTTATTGCTATGAGAGAGCATCTGATGGATGAAACTTAAGGGAGGAAGGATTTATTTTGGCTCAAGGTTTTAGGGGATCTCAGTCTATTGTGCCAGGGGAGACCTGTGGTGGGGTTCGCTCAGTCCTTGCTGAAAGGAGAATGAGAACCCTGGCTATATTGTGGTAGCCAGTCAGGAAACAGAAAATATGCCAGAGGGTGGGACCAGAGTAATAGGCTCCACCCCCTAAAATTGGCTCAGCTTCTCCAAATTATCTTAGGATAAAGCATTAAGAAAACATGAACTTTGTGGCTGGGTGTGACAGCACACACCTTTCATCTCAGCACTCAGGAGGCAGAGGCAAGCAGATCTCTGCATTTAAGACGAGCCTGGTTTATGATGTGAGTTCCAAATCAGCAGGGCTAAACAGAGAAACCCTGTCTTAGCACCATTCCATTCTCCAAATGCCAAAAATCTCCATGAACCTACAAGAGGCTTTTCAAATTTATTCCACAACATGTCTATGACAACCTGCCCTGAAGTCCACCAAATGTGAGAGAGGCACATATATGCACACACACACACACACACACACACACACACACACAAACACAAACACAAACATACACACACACAAACACACATACACAAACACACACACATACACACACACACACACACACACACACACAGAGATTTTCATCTACCCATTCTAGGGCTGGATGGCACACAGGTGTACTGGTGCAGAGTTGGGGACACCCTAAAGGAGAAAAGGTCTGCTACAGGAAATGTATCTGGAACTTTACAATCATACAACTTGGATACTACCTCACTTTCACTGTCTTCCTAAGTGTGTGTTCATATTTGTTGTATGTGGAAGTGTGAAGGTCATAGGCTCTGTAGCATTTATTTTAATTACATATATAACATATATGTAATTAAAATAAAATATAATTATATCATTCTATACCATATTTCCTTCCCCAGTTCCAACCCCTCTCATGTCCCTTCCTTCAAACCCTTTCCAAGTATCCTCCTCCATTTGATGACTTTTTTATTTGATTATTGTTAGATAGATGATACATAAATAAATAGATAGATGATAGATAGATAGATACATACATACATACATACACACATACATACATACATACATACATACATACATACATACATAGATGATAAACAAATAAACACAACCTACTGTTCCCATTTCCGTTATTTGTGTGGATATGATTTCAGAATCGACCACTTTGTGTTAGATAACCAATTGGGGGGGGAGGCTCATCCTTAAGAAAGGCTAATTTTTCTTCTCTTTTCATTCATTAGTTAACTGTAGTTCTTTGTGGGCAGGGCTCCATAAATGTCTCCCCATCTGTTTTAGCATGTCTACTAATACTGTCGCTGATCAGGATTTGTTTAAGCAGCCATTTCTCAAAAACGTAGCCTCACAGCAGACTCCCTGGTCCTCTGGCTCTTACGATTATTCCACTCCCTCCCGAGTCTTAAGTAAAGATATCTGTTGATGCTGGGCTCCCAACAATCTGTTAATCTGTGTCAGTTGTGGTTTTCTGTAATGGTCTCATTTGTTGTAAAGAGAAGTTTCATTGATGATGGGGGAGTGCTCTACCTTGACAATAATCGACTGAACCTCTGAACCTGTAAGCCAGCCCCAATTAAATGTTGTCCTTATTTTAAAAAAAGAAACAAAGAAAGAACATACTATGATCACTTTATTTTCTACCAACATAATTCCTAAATACATCCTAAAATATGTCCTTAAACTCACAAGTAAGTAGAAAACTACCCCGTGGTAACAGCTTCCAGACAGGCATGGTGCAGGAGGAGCTGAGAGTTCTACATCTATGTCTGAAGGCTGCTAGTGGAAGACTGACTTCCAGGCAGCTAGGGTGGGGGTCTTAAAGTCCGCACCCAAAGTCATACACCTACTCCAACAAGGCCACACCTACTCTAACAGGGCCACTAATAGTGCTACTCCCTGGGCCAAGTATATACAAACCAAAGGGGAAAAAAGGACCCTCACCAATGTTCCCACTAAATTGAGCTTTGTACAAAACAAATAAAAAAACAGGGTTTTGTTCCCACCGTGGGGCAGGCAGTCTTCTCAGGTGGGAAGAGTCTCTTCTGAGATCCACGAACACACTATTCTCAAGCAGTTGGCTAGGTTTCTTGTACCAGGCAGTATTTTCCCCTCCTGTTGACCAGACCTGCCGCCCTATTAAACAGCCGTTGGTTACCACGAAGACCAGCTACCCCTGTAGAGATGGCTGACCATGCTGCTTGTTGTAGTTCACAGCCATCACACCTGAATGGGACTGTGATTGTCTCCCTCTCCTAAAAGCTTGCCTAATACTTTCTGATACTAAGGCTGGGAAAGAGGCTTTAGGTTAGATCCAGCTCAAGTCATCTGAATCTCAGTGTGCAGTATCTTTAGCAACAGGAACTTATCTTTGACCTCTGCAAGGCAACCAAGGGCAACAGCCATCATCTATGTCATTTTGGGAGACACTTGGACTACCCTGGCCAATATCTTGAACAGAAGTTTCCCATGCATGGTACTGGGTTTATGGAGGGTTATTTTTTGTGGGGAGGGGTTGTTTGTTTGTTTGTTTGTATGTTACCTTTTGTAGGGAGCATTGTCTTCCCAAGTGGCATAACTTTGTTTAAGCTATATATGTATGCATGTGTATGTGTGTGTGTATATATATATACACATATATATATATGTTTGTGTTTTATATCATTCTAGGTAGATATACAATAACATTGCTTGAAGCCTTATTAAACAACTGTGGGACAGCATTTTTAAATGCACCAAATACCTAAAGTCCTGACTCCCGGCTTGATTCTTCCTCTTTCTATATCTGTAGCACTGAGCACTCTCCAAGCCTCAGCTGCTGCCTTTGCAGTGCTACATGGTGGTAGCTCCCTCATCGTTCCTTGTCAGTTCTCTCCCAGAGGCTGGAGCAGAGTGAAGCCCAGCAAACATACCTGTAACACAACGCCCTTGCTCATGGGGAGGCAGGCATGGCCCATTTCATATCACCATGGAGGAAGGAAACAAACCTGCCCTCTGACCACAAAATCAAAACCAGAAGCTTAGAATACAGTTCCTTTATAAGGCTCATTACTGAAATTTGAGGAGTCACTGGGAACGTAAGAAGACAAAGTTGACTTTGTATCTGTTGATTCTTTATGTGTGGATTCAAATGACAGCTTATAGAAAATATTAGGGGGAAATGTACCTATACTGAACATGTCTAGACTTTTTATCCTTTTTATTATCCCTTAAATAATATGACTTAAGTGTTTATCTATAGTTTTTTAACATGGTATTAGGTAGTATAATCAATGATGGAATGATTTAAAGTAGAGATGTTTGCAGATTTTATGCATGTATCGCCTGTCCTAGTTTGCTTTCTGTTGCTATGATAAACAGCACGGCTGAGAGTAACTTGAGGTAGAAAGGGTTATTTGGCTTTAATGTCCCAATCACAGACCACCATGGAGGGAAGTCAGGGAAGGAACTCAAGGCAGGAAGCTGGAGGCAGGAACTGAAGCAGAGGCCATGTCAGAGTGCTGCTTGCTGACTTGCTGTCTGTGCTTTTCTCATCTTGGCTTCTTATATACCTGTATACGCAGGGGTGGCACCACCCACAGCGGTCTGGGGTCTCCCACATCAATCATCAACCAAGAAAGTGCCCCTACTTGCCTACAAGCCAATTTGACGGAGGCATTTTCTCACTTAGGGTTCCATTTTCCCAGATGATTCTAACTTGTATCAAGTTGACCAAAAAAATATAACCAGCGAATGATCCCTCTATCTGGTAAAGAACTTAGGCACCTGTATGGTTTGGTACCTTCTGAGAGAACTGGAACCAACCCCTTGGAATAACCACATACACCCACATATCCATCACATGTACACAACACACCTTCAGTGAGTACAGGGCATGAACCAGTCCCTATGTTCTAGGAGCATAGAGGAAAGACAATTACATGGTGGTAGCTCAAAGAGCCCCTTCAGATGAGAGGCATGACGGGATGCTGAAGGACTGGTAGCTGTGCCCTGGACTCTCTTTGCCCCTCAGAGTCCTCCTCGCCTTTCATGCCTGCTCCACACCCTCGGCAGTGAGCCTTTGGCAATTTCTTTGCCTGCAGATTACAGTGGGTGCAGCCCACTAGAGCCAAGCAGGGACTGATGCCCATTCAGGGATCTGAAGCCACCTCCTCATGCCCATGTAGGGTCTACAGTAATGCCTATACCCTGACTCTTCCCATACCCTGTTTCTTATCTCTATCCGTCTCTCCTGCACCTGCCCTGTGTTCTGAGTGTCCAACATGTAGCCAGAGACTAAGAGGAGCAATCACATGAACAAACCAGTTGGGACTGCAAGGCACTGGTATAGCAAGACTGTAGGTATTTAGGCTGGAGAAGTAGGCAAACACCATAACGGAAATACCTTTGTACTAACCCCTTTTCTCTCAGAGCACCCACAGTCTGCTAGCTCACTTGATGTAGAAATTTTAGATTTTTTTTTAAACATCCAATATCATCATCGTCAGTTTCTTGCAGTGTTCGGGTCAGCTCTAAAATGAAAGCAGCTAGAAAAACAAGGAAGCACCCTGCAGCGTCCTGGTTAGCTGGTCACCCTTGCTGTGCATAATTGCAGCATTTAAACTTACTATTTACTCTTCCCTGTGGTAGTGGCCTCTCGTGGTTGAGCTAGCTATTTCTTCTGTACCACAGTGTGCACTTGAAGCAGAGGTTCAGGAGTCGTTTTTAAGTAAATGAATTTTGTGACCGAGCCACATCTAGGACCCTTAGTTCCAAGGAAGAATCATTTGTGGCTTTGTGAACTAGATCTTAGACACTTCACTTGTTAGAGCTTACCACCGAATTGTCTGGGGTGCCACTCATCAACAGCCATCTTAGACCAAGACTCAGGAGCGTGAGAGAATTTCATGTCACGGGTCATGATGAACCTTGTTCCTTACAGTGCCTAACAAGCAACTGAGGAACACCAGCTTTCTGACCTCACTGGGATCAGCTCATCATGTGACTCATCACAGGATGTATAGACTGAGCCCTTCCCAGGCCATGTGTGTACTGTCCTCTGAGCTCTCAAGTAGAACGTGAACACTTGAGGTGTCTAACTTGCACGTTACCTATGCTTTCACTGTATCTTAAGAGCTTAAGTTTTCATTGGTTTTCAACATTTAGAATGTAGGAGATTTCACATCTACAAAAAACAAACAAACAAAACACCTCTGAAGATTTGCCAACGTGTACCCCCGTTTCCTGTTCAGTTACAGCTCTTGAACCCTGTGTGTTTTGGAGCCAGCACGGGTGTTGCTGCGGTCATAGCTTTCAACTTGCATCTTTTACTCAACCACTTCACTTAATGCTACCTGGTCCTGAATTTCCCACCAGGAACTAATGGCTGACTGAAGAGCATTAGGTTGGCCAAGGTACACACATGGCCCTATGGAGTGCCCTATGCAGGTCAGACAATAGGTCCTCGGCTGTTATTTCTGAGGTTTACTTTTTGTTATAGACCTATACTTCATGGATAACAAAAACATGAGAGTATGTATATATTCTGGGTGTGAATAAGGATTGCTTCCATGGGGTGTTGAGGTCACGTGTTCAGTTTTTCTTACGTGCAACCTACAGGGAGGAGTCCTGAGGAGCTTAGTCTTCTGAAGGCCAGTAATCCTGGGCTTGGAGTGTGGTCCAAGATCAAAAGCTTGGGCTCTGCCTGCACCACCAGGGCAAAGGTTCATGATGGCTCTATGTTTAGTCTATACCCTCCCCCAACTCTGTGTTATACCTGTCTGGTAGAAACTCATGAATATGTATGAAAAGGGCAGGGATAATTCCTGTGGAACACTTACAACCTGATTGACACTGCTTTGGTAGTTTTAGGATATGGTTATGGTGTCACTGGTGAGGTGGGGAGGAACCTTAGTGTAATTCCACAGGCCGGAGAGAACTTTATTTACCCAGCATGCCTTCAGGCAGGTGGTCTAGATTTTATCTTAAGTGAGAAATACACACAGCCGCAAAAAAAAGACAGCCATTCGGCCTGTAAGAACAAATACACATTTCAAGGTTGAATTGTCTTCTGGGTACTAAACAGCTATTTCTGCAGCCTGGCTCTTAGCAGGTTCCATGCTGGGCCCAGGAGCACATTTCTTCCATCAGAATCCCAGAGCACGCCCTGACCTACCCAAACAAAAAAAAAAAAAAAAACAAACAAAAAAAAAAATACTACACCCATCTCCAGAGATGTTGTGGGAGTGTATGTTGAGGTGACTCTGTCTATCAAACACCCATCTGAAGGCCTGTGATTTCCATGAAGTTTGTGTCTCATAAAAGTTTAAGCACCTGCTAAGTGAAAACAACACCTTTTTGCTGTCATTGTGGCAAACGCCTTCTGCAGGAATTTTCTCACTTCTCAGAGGCAACATATTTCACAAGCAATTCCCCTGGCACAGACACTGCTAAAGCCTAACAGCAGCCAGGTGAGAGGTTGGATGCCCTCCAGGTGCCCTGAGGGTGCCCTCTGGGAGTTGTGACAGGCACTTTCAGAGTCAGGGGTCTGACAGGCTTCGGAAACAAGGGGTTTGTGGCTGCCAAGTAGTCGATCCTGAGTTTAAGGGTGATGGTTGGGCCTGGATGACATGGTTTCCAAGGCTGGGGCAACAAGCCTGCCAAGGGCCAGAGGGAATACTTACTCAGCTGGCACACAAGATTAAAGAGAGCCAGTGGTGAGCTACAATTGGGACTAGTCCATCCTGTGCTAAGAACTAGCCATTCATCAGGCATTTTTATTCACCAACTAGTTTCCCCAGGGCGTGTCAATCTTTAATATCAATAGGACCCCTATAACAGAAATTGGGACTATGCCACATGTCTACCACCATCAAGCTGTCCTTACCACTGGCATGATATGGGCTACAAAGCAATGAAGGTTCTGAGTTCACATAGTGTCTTATGTTCTCTTAGGAACCGTGTCATCTTCCCCCTGTGACTCCTAAAACCTATGTACCAAAGTCCTAACTTTAAGTATCTCTGGAAATGGCCTCCATCTGGAGGAACAGTCTCATTTCAAGTGTAATTTGTCAAGATGAAGTCATCCTAGAACTTACTGTGCTTCTAATCCAACACAACGGGTACCCTTATAAAGCAGGGATCTGTGAACGCAGTTCTACTCAGGAAAGGGATCATGGGAAGATGACGACAGAGACACAGACATTATGAGAAGCCACAAGAAGCATCAAGAAAGGAGTAGCATGTTTTTTTTTTTCCTACAACTCCAAGGAAGAGTCAACCTTGCCAATATCTGTACCTCTTTATCCAGAAACACAAAACAACACATTTCGTTGTTTAAACTATTTGGTTTGTGGTAATTTGTTATAGCAGCTCTGGAAAAACAATCAAACAAACAAATTAAAAACTACCTCCACAATGACTTCCATTAGGAATGTAAATGTGTGCCTCTGGAGCCCTCTGCAAATGACTCACAGTTTCCTGGGTGGCCACTTGTGTCTGGGCACATGGAGTATCAGCTTAGGCTCAAATATCCATCACCCCATGCAATCTTTCTGAAGAGAGCCTGAGTGGGAAATTAAATGAAATCCCTAATGTCAGTTGAACAGTCACAACTCAGGGAGATTATAGAAGTAGCCTAGGGCTACACATTCATTAATTCCAGAATATCTCTAACAAATCAGTTATAGTTCAACAATACTGAGAAATATTTGATCAAAACTGTCTCTTCTTGGACAGTTTTTGTCCTATTACAAAGTTTCATGGTAAGCCTGAGAGCCAGAGGGACTAAGCAAGTAACTCCTGTGTAACATTGGGGTTTATAAGTGGGGGTCATGGGAGAGCAAGACTACACTCATAGATCTGGATGGATGTGAGGGAGGCTCATCCCAGCCCTGACCAGTCCCAGAGCTGAAGGACATGGCAGAGTCTTACCTAACTGGAGCTCTACCTGCTTGCCCACGCTTGTGTTTGCCCACAGCTGCACAGCTCCTCTAGCCTCCAGGATGGGGTCCATGCTCCCTCATCCAGATACTCAGATTCCCTGCTTGGGACCTACACCTCCCTGCTGCTGTTATCGCCAAAGCCATCCTATGCTTTTTACCCTGCTGGTCTCTCAAAGCTCTCCCCAGCTGAGCATGCTGTCTTGCTCTAAGACTTCGGTCCCATTCTCCCCGGCCTTCCCAGTGAGATGTCATCTTATAGAGACCCTTCCTGTCTTCTCCTCTGTCTGTCTCCAAAGTACTTGGTACATTTGCTTTCATGACAGAGTGTCCAAGAGAGAAGCTTCCTGATGCATCTCAACCTCACAGGCAGGCTTGGTTTCTGACGTTTTGCCTCCATCCCTTGTGCCTACCACATCAGCATTGCATATTTTCTGAAAGGAAAAAACCCGTTGATTAAAAGACATGCCTCTAAGCATAGGCAGCTCAGCAAACCTTCTATAGCCATTGCGTCTTAGTGCAAATTATTTGTGCATGCTAAAAATGTATAAGAACAAACTCATGGGCAAAAAGAAGGAAGAACTATATAGAAAAGATTGGAGAAACTTGCTTGCACAATTTACTGCCTTCATGCCTTCAGGGGATTTAATATAACTAACAGTGACACATTACAATTCCCCTGTATAGTGATGCTCTGATATAGAGGGAAGTGAGTTGTATGTGACCTTCAGAACTCAAGCCTTTTGTCAATGTACAGGAAAGATGGGTATTTGGCCACCTTCTGCCTTACGTCGTTGCTCTAGGAAGGCTGGTCCCAGAATGTTTGGGAACATGGGCTCTCTTGGAAATGTATAAAACCATTTAGCATGTTAAAGTCTTGCCTTTAAGAAACCTGATTTTAGTGCTCGCTTCGGCAGCACATATACTAAAATTGGAATGATACAGAGAAGATTAGCATGGCCCCTGCGCTTTGTGAAGCGTTCCATATTTTTAGAGGACACAGAGAGTGTGTCCAAATTAACAAAATCAGAAATGAAAAGGGAGACATAACTACAGATTCAGAGGAAATTCAAAAAATCATGAGATCTTACTATAAAAGCCTATATTCAACAAAACTTGAAAATCTGCAGGAAATGGACAATTTCCTAGACAGATACCAGGTACCGAAGTTAAATCAGGAACAGATAAACCAGTTAAACAACCCCATAACTCCTAAGGAAATAGAAGCAGTCATTAAAGATCTCCCAACCAAAAAGAGCCGAGGTCCAGACGGGTTTAGTGCAGAATTCTATCAGACCTTCATAGAAGACCTCATACCAATATTATCCAAACTATTCCACAAAATTGAAACAGATGGATCACTACTGAATTCCTTCCATGAAGCCACAATTACTCTTATACCTAAACCACACAAAGACCCAACAAAGAAAGAGAACTTCAAACCAATTTCCCTTATGAATATTGACGCAAAAATACTCAACAAAATTCTGGCAAACCGAATCCAAGAGCACATCAAAACAATCATCCACCATGATCAAGTAGGCTTCATCCCAGGCATGCAGGGATGGTTTAATATACGGAAAACCATCAACGTGATCCATTATATAAACAAACTGAAAGAACAAAACCACATGATCATTTCATTAGATGCTGAGAAAGCATTTGACAAAATTCAACACCCCTTCATGATAAAAGTCCTGGAAAGAATAGGAATTCAAGGCCCATACCTAAACATAGTAAAAGCCATATACAGCAAACCAGTTGCTAACATTAAACTAAATGGAGAGAAACTTGAAGCAATCCCACTAAAATCAGGGACTAGACAAGGCTGCCCACTCTCTCCCTACTTATTCAATATAGTTCTTGAAGTTCTAGCCAGAGCAATCAGACAACAAAAGGAGGTCAAGGGGATACAGATCGGAAAAGAAGAAGTCAAAATATCACTATTTGCAGATGATATGATAGTATATTTAAGTGATCCTAAAAGTTCCACCAGAGAACTACTAAAGCTGATAAACAACTTCAGCAAAGTGGCTGGGTATAAAATTAACTCAAATAAATCAGTAGTCTTCCTCTACACAAAAGAGAAACAAGCCGAGAAAGAAATTAGGGAAACGACACCCTTCATAATAGACCCAAATAATGTAAAGTACCTCGGTGTGACTTTAACCAAACAAGTAAAAGATTTGTACAATAAGAACTTCAAGACTCTGAAGAAAGAAATTGAAGAAGACCTCAGAAGATGGAAAGATCTCCCATGCTCATGGATTGGCAGGATTAATATAGTAAAAATGGCCATTTTACCAAAAGTGATCTACAGATTCAATGCAATCCCCATCAAAATACCAATCCATTTCTTCAAAGAGTTAGACAGAACAATTTGCAAATTCATCTGGAATAACAAAAAACCCAGGATAGCTAAAACTATCCTCAACAATAAAAGGACTTCAGGGGGAATCACTATCCTGAACTCAAGCAGTATTACAGAGCAATAGTGATAAAAACTGCATGGTATTGGTACAGAGACAGACAGATAGACCAATGGAACAGAATTGAAGACCCAGAAATGAACCCACACACCTATGGTCACTTGATTTTTGACAAAGGAGCCAAAACCATCAAATGGAAAAAAGATAGCATTTTCAGCAAATGGTGCTGGTTCAACTGGAGGTCAACATGTAGAAGAATGCAGATCGATCCATGCTTATCACCCTGTACAAAGCTTAAGTCCAAGTGGATCAAGGACCTCCACATCAAACCAGATACACTCAAACTAGTAGAAGAAAAACTAGGGCAGCATCTCGAACACATGGACACTGGAAAAAATGTCCTGAACAAAACACCAATGGCTTATGCTCTAAGATCAAGAATCGACAAATGGGATCTCATAAAACTGCAAAGCTTCTGTAAGGCAAAGGACATTGTGGTTAGGGCAAAACGGCAACCAACAGATTGGGAAAAGATCTTTACCAATCCTACAACAGATAGAGGCCTTATATCCAAAATATACAAAGAACTCAAGAGGTTAGACCGCAGGGAGACAAATAACCCTATTAAAAATGGGGTTCAGAGCTACACAAAGAATTCACAGCTGAGGAATGCTGAATGGCTGAGAAACACCTAAAGAAATGTTCAACATCTTTAGTCATAAGGGAAATGCAAATCAAAACAACCCTGAGATTTCACCTCACACCAGTGAGAATGGCTAAGATCAAAAACTCAGGTGACAGCAGATGCTGGCGAGGATGTAGAGAAAGAGGAACACTCCTCCATTGTTGGTGGGATTGCAGACTGGTACAACCATTCTGGAAATCAGTCTGGAGGTTCCTCAGAAAATTGGACATTGAACTGCCTGAGGATCCAGCTATACCTCTCTTGGGCATATACCCATAAGATGCCCCAACATATAAAAAAGACACGTGCTCCACTATGTTCATCGCAGCCTTATTTATAATAGCCAGAAGCTGGAAAGAACCCAGATGCCCTTCAACAGAGGAATGGATACAGAAAATGTGGTACATCTACACAATTGAATATTACTCAGCTATCAAAAACAATGACTTTATGAAATTCGTAGGCAAATAGTTGGAACTGGAAAATATCATCCTGAGTGAGGTAACCCAATCACAGAAAAACACACATGGTATGCACTCATTGATAAGTGGCTATTAGCCCAAATGCTTGAATTACCCTAGGTGCCTAGAACACATGAAACTCAAGACGGATGATCAAAATGTGAATGCTTCACTCCTTCTTTAAAAGGGGAACAAGAATACCCTTGGCAGGGAATAGAGAGGCAAAGATTAAAACAGACACAGAAGGAACACCCATTCAGAGCCTGCCCCACATGCGGCCCATACATATACAGCCACCCAATTAGACAAGATGGATGAAGCAAAGAAGTGCAGACCTACAGGAGCCGGATGTAGATCGCTCCTGAGAGACACAGCCAGAATACAGCAAACACAGAGGCGAATGCCAGCAGCAAACCACTGAACTGAGAACAGGACCCCCGTTGAAGGAATCAGAGAAAGAACTGGAAGAGCTTGAAGGGGCTCGAGACCCCATATGAACAACAATGCCAAGCAACCAGAGCTTCCAGGGACTAAGCCACTACCTAAAGACTATACATGGACTGACCCTGGACTCTGACCTCATAGGTAGCAATGAATATCCTAGTAAGAGCACCAATGGAAGGGGAAGCCCTGGGTCCTGCTAAGACTGAACCCCCAGTGAACTAGACTGGTGGGGGGAGGGCGGCAATGGGGGGAGGATGGGGAGGGGAACACCCATAAAGAAGGGGAGGGGGAGGGATTAGGGGGATGTTGGCCCGGAAACCGGGAAAGGGAATAACACTCGAAATGTAAATAAGAAATACTCAAGTTAATTAAAAAAAAAAAAAAGAAAGAAAGAAAAAAAAAGAAACCTGATTTTTAACCCAGCATTTGCCAAATGCATGCAGTAATTAAAAGAGCTGTGAGTTTGCATAACATCCACTCTGAAGAGCAGTGCATACCTTTGCAAACATGGTCATAGTGGCATTCCACTGTGGAGAATGTAAGAAATGACTACACTGGACCTCTGAGCTCTGGTGCTCCTTATTCTTTAGATAATCTGTACTCAGACATTAGAGAAAGATGAACTCTTCCCCATGCACTTCTCTGAATTATCTCCAGAAGCAGAAACACACCCAGAATTTACCGTTTCATTTCGGAACAAATAGTGATCAGATTTCTGCATCATTGCATGCTTAAGACAAGGCCATTCTGAGTCACTCACTCTCTCTCTCTCTCTCTCTCTCTCTCTCTCTCTCTCTCTCTCTCTCTCTTGTTCTCCATGCCATATCTAACAGAAGTAGAGACCAAATTTCAGTACAAATCTCCCCCCCCCATTATTCTTTACGTCCAGATTTCGGGCTAGCCATCCAGAACACTGCCCTCGAGGAAAATAGTCCTCTAACTATAAGGGACACTGACAATCAGTCCTGCTGGCTCAAGGAGCAATCACACAGACCTGCATAGATGCTCTGTATGAGACCCTGTCTGCTATAAATCAGGAAGGCATAGCAACTTCTTGGGAGAGCAGACTGGAGCTCATCTTCCCAGTCCACAGGAGGGAAAGGGCCCTTCTGCCAGAACAATAGTGCTAAACAAGGTCTCCATACCTTCCAGAATTTTCCATAGCCTTTCCTGATAGACTGAGGAACCATGTTCCTTCAACTGGGGTCCTGTCCCTTCTCTTCAACTTTACCTAGTCTCTGAACCCAGATAGCTTCTAGCACTTTCTACCTCTCCCTGTCCCAGTCTAATCTCTCTCTCTCTCTCTCTCTCTCTCTCTCTCTCTCTCTCTCTCTCTCTCTCTCTCTCTCTCTCTCTCTCTCTCTCTCTCTCCTCCCCAGCAGAAAGGTCTGTCTCTAAAACAGCATTCCCAGAGACACCAGAAACCCCATTGGCTTTGGAGTGTGCCTCCCAGATTTCACATCATAGCCCTTGATTCTCTGGCCCTTTCTTATCATTGACCTCTGGCCTTCAATCTGAGATTGGCAATAAACCTGAGTTTCTCAGTGACTTGGCTTCAGCCATCCCCACTCATGCCCTCCCAAACTCCCTAGACTGCCAATAGCTCTTCACGGAGAACCCAGACAGAGCTAACTGCTAACAGGTCATGCAAGGCATTGCTGTCCTCTCCTGTTGCTACCTAACATGCGCAGGCAGCTCAATTTTTCCTGCCCTAATGGGTTTCTATTATATCTTCTTTGCTATTTTATTAATTTTATCCTCTGGGTTACTGTTATAAAACCTGTGTTGTAAAAGTGCAAAGGTGTTGAACAATATTACCTAATCCAATCCCTGCGTTCTGCATGACAAGAGTGAAGAAGGTGCAGATATCAGGTGTTACATGATAATAAGATGTAGTGCAAATAACTTTTGACAACGAATTTGAAGACAAGTGACATGAGAAATTTTCCATTAGTTAAATGTCAAAATTGACATAAGAAGTAGAAAGCCTAAATAATTCTATCCTCTTGCATATGGGAAATGATCAGTTTTCCATAGGCATGTGTCTACTCTTTCTGACCATAATGAGAGTTCCCTACATGAATATACATCTCCTAGTGACCTGCCTACTGCTAGTCCCCAGGCCTTCTTTGCCACCATGGTAAGGATGGAGCCAAGGAAGATGGCGGCTGTGCTTCTCTTACCTCAGTCATTCCTGTAGCCATGCAGGCTAACTTCAAAGCCTCCGTGCACACCGCAGACTCCTAGACAGACTGGATCCTCAGCCTTTCGCCTTCTCATCTAAGATGACAGCTTTGAATCTTAATTCTTGGACTCCACAGACTATGGGCACATGCCCCGGCACTTTTCCTTACTGCTCACGAAGTGCAGCTAAGGAGCTGAAAGAGACCAGATGGTCTGGCTCATTTCCACCTGAAACGTGAGGCGGGTTTTTACACTAACAGAGCTAGGGTGGGGAGAGGCACCCATTAAAGGAGAGAGCCCAAAAGCAAAGCATAAATGTCCTGCTGTCTGACGTTGGGGGGTTGCCACACATCCCTGGGATCTCTTGCCTTGGGAAGACCGAGAGGTCTTCCAGCTCCAGCAATGACCAACACCGCTAGCAAGGCCATGCAGTTTGTGCCCGGAACTCAGCTTCAAGCATTCACCTGTGACCACATGAGATCCATGTCATGTTCTCTTTTGTTTCATTGCCTGCCTCTGCTAGCTTTGTAGTTTGTAGATTGTGTTCCTCTAGCGCTCATTCTGCCCTCTCGGTTTTCTGTTAATTGTGCTCTGGTGACTTACGGCTTTCCAAGCCACCCGTGTCTCACGTCCACCCTTATGCAGGGTCATACTTTATCCACTTCTCCCACTGTGTTCCATGCTTATTTTGAGCTTTATTTTTATATCACCAGCTTAGATTTGGGATTTGTGATTTCACATTTTACACTGTTTTAAACCACTTTTACCTGATTCATCTCTTTGCCGAGAGCACGCTGTTGCATTACTGTCTCTTATACAGTTTAATTACCAAGCAGAAAGTCTAGGGCAATGAGCTATCTGGGAGGCTTATCCAGTATCTCAGCAGTATTTTAACTCACGGTAAGGAAGTCACCCAGACCAACACCACACACCGAAGGTTTCCAGAAGTATTCACAAGTATGAAAATGGTGTCATGACGACCCAGGCCTCATTAGAAAGGAAAATTTTTTTATCCAAAATACCGTCTCCTTCTGCTTGTCAGTCTGGTCTTCTCTCCGCTGGTGTCTCCATATGTCCCCCCCATAAAGCCCAGGGCACTCTGCCAAGGCTTCATTTGAAAACTAAACTAACGAGAGAGAGAGAGAGAGAGAGAGAGAGAGAGAGAGAGAGAGAGAGAGAAAGAGATTTCCAGATTATCTTTCATATACTGTACCTTCACTGGATGACATATAGTAGATACTCAGTAAACTGCAAAGCCGTTTGCTCTGATCCTGCTGAAGAAAAGGAAACCAGACTACACATGTCTACTATGTTTCTGGTACTTTATCAACATGGTTTACATGAGACAAGGGTCCACAACCTTTCTGAATTAAGGGGGCCCTCCTAAAGACCAAAAGCTCTCCGCTGCTGCCACAGGGAAGGGAGTAAACCAAGCTATGCTTCTTTATTGTTGGGGTATCATACCCATTTTCCAGAGAGCCATGACTTTTCTCACAGACACTATAATTCTGCATCAGAAATTAGCCAAGAGGAGAGTAGCAGGTCAGACAGGGGGGATCTGTCAGGAAGGATTTTAAATCGCACCTTCTCGTCTGCCAACTCTCTTGCAAACTCTGTTTCTGGGTCACAGGCATCCACCAAAGCTGACTGTGAGCTTTAGCAGCCTCTTGGGGACATACATCCCAGTCTACTCCTGTCTTCATGTCTGGTGCTAATTGAAAATCCCAACGAACCCAACCCACATTCTGGGGAATGGAGTGGCAAGTAAGGCTGCTTCCTCATGTGCTGGCTGCTGGCTGTGTACCAGTGGGAGCCAAGAACATCTGGGTAGCAAGCGTGAGCCCTGGTTTCCCTGCTAAGGGTTTCCAGTACCAAGCCTGGGCCATAACCAAGGGGATGAATTCTAGCCATACTGAGTGGAGTGTGATCCCAGAGGGGGCATAGGGGATGATCTCCATGGAGGCCACAGTGACTGTGAAGGGTATCTGACTAGTGACTTATCAGAGCAGCTCAATGGCTGAAGTTTTCTTGGGTCTTAATTCATCTACTCTGAGTGGACCAACCCTGAGCCACTGGGTCTTCTTCCCTGCTGGGGCTGCTAGCTTCCTCCAGAACTGGATGCTCTTGCTAGTGCCCTGAGTGTCTGGCTTCTGCCTGGGATTGCTGGTGTGATTGACAACACATCTGCTGGGAAGGTGGGAATGGAAGGCTGCGTCTTTACAGAAACACAGCACAAACTTCAGAGTGTTCATGCCCCGCGTATCCATTTTTAGGGTTTTGCCACCCATTTGTCAGATAGTTTAAAAATATCTCACTGTTATGTATAGCTGTATAAAGTTGGAAACAGCCTACATTTCAACCACTTGGATACAGGTTATATACAACTGTCATATCCATCAAATGAGCTATTATATATCCTTCACAATAATGCGAGAAGGAAGTCTTAAATAAGATAAGAAAATGTTTTTATAATATGAAATACAGATCTAGGTACAGAATCAAACATAAGCTATGTTCTCTGATGTTTAACAAAAAAAGGTTACTAGAAGGAAATTGAGAATAAATATGCCTGGAACTCACTACCAATTGCTTCTGCCAAGGGTTATGATTTGTTTCTGTTTGTATTTCTTATAAAGGGAACAAAAAAGATGAAAATGGGAAATGAAACAAAAATAAAAGTAAGAGACATCAGTCAGTGTGGGCAACCCCAATATGGGCTTTCTTGGTGGAATTTTAGGTACAAGAGGGGAAGACCTTTTGGCATGCAAACCATTTTTATTTTGTTTTTCTTCGTGTCTTGGTAATGTTTCACTGTGCTACACATTGGTGACTTGATATGGAAAGATCAAGTTGGTATTAAGCAAAAATCTTCTTCCCATTGTCTAGGCTGCATAGTACTACAAGGTACTAACAGGCTGCCGGGAAAAGAAGTCATCAAAAGTTTTACCAAACTGTGAATATGTCTGAAATAATGAAAGGCATGATAAAATATACCCATGGCTGCAGTGCTGGCATAGTTGTTGTAGGAATAACCAGCTGGTTTCTGTTTGTATTTAAGTCCACTTCATGTTTGTTGCTATAAATCTGGCTAAAACCCATGATTGAGGGAATCACAGGTGAACCTACTATCATTAGTATACTAAATGGATATTGTATCACATTTCCTCAATTTTATCTCTACACCCATCAATTATTATAGCTGTCAGGCTCTATCAGAGAAATTTCCTTGCGCAATGGATGATGGTTAACATAGAAACTCATAATTGGCCAAGTGTAGAGAGTCAATGGAATGCCCATGGTCAAATGTAGACAGTAAGGATCAGGAAGATGATAGCGTATTACTCTATCCAGGCTCGGGGACTATCACAGAAGAGTTGACAGAAAGAGTGTGAGAACCGTAGGTCAGAGAGGACTGGGCTAAAATGTCTTCTGGACATGGTGAGACCATTACACTCATAAATTCATAGTAGCTGTGATTGCCTGCACAAGATCAAGTCAGTCACTGCTCTAGCATGCAGTGAGAAAGAAATTTGTGAGACTCACTGGTCAACTGAAGAGCTATAGACAGCTATGACTTCGGTTTTCTTTAAGTATGTTGCTCTTTGTGGGTCATCCATACTCTAGTGGGTAGTCCCATGCCTAAGAGTATGTGGGTACCACAATGGGAGTCAATGGACTGTTAAAGATAAATAAAGGAGCTGGAGAGATGGCAGAATGGTTAAGAATACCAGATGCTCTTCCAGAGGACTACATTCAATTCTCAGCACCTACATGATGTCTCATAACTATCTGTAACTTCAATTTCAAGGGATCCAATACCCACTTCTGGCCTTCACTAGTACAAGGCATGCATGTGGCACACAGACAGCTGAAAGTCCAAACACATAAAATAAAATAGCATGGCATGATGTTGGGGGGGGGGTGAATGTTGGGGTTGAATCTAGAAGGAGTTAGGAGGAAGAATGAAGAGGGGTGATTATGACCAAAATAAAATGTAGGAGATTCTCAATGAATTAATAAGAATTTTTTCAAAACTTCTATTATGTCATAAAGAAGAACACAACTATATTATTAGCAGGAAAATGAATGCAACTGGAGATCATCAGACCTAAGCAAAGAAAGTCACACAGAATATCACATTTTTCTCTTATTTTAGGATTCTAGATTACATGCACACACACACACACACACACACACACACACACACACTATATATATATACACAACACACACATATACATACATACATAAAACATACACATACACACAACACACAAATATACAAAACACACGTACAACACATATAGCACATATAACACATACATACTCAAACACATACAACACAGACACATACAACACATAAACACACAGAACACATATATACACACAACATACACATATACATATAATACACATATGTACATATATATACAACACACATACATACCCAATATACACACATGTACACACAACACGCACATACACCACACACACAACACACATATATACATATATATATATGTGGCACACGCATACACACCCAACATACACAAATATACACACAACACACACACAGGACACTAAAGTAGATACAAAATTATCTAGAGGAACAAAGAAGACTAATGGACAAGGAGGAGAGAAGGGAAGCTAAGTCAGTATGGGGTATGTGGCTAAATTGCATTATACATTTGTGAGAAACCATCTTTATGAAATCAGTTACCGGATAGTGTATATAGTCTATACATTGGTACAGTATATACAACAAATATATGCCCATTTAAAAAAATAATTTAAAAAAGAAAAGGGAAGCAGAAACAGGCGTTCTTTTTTTTTTTTTTTTTTTTGGTTCTTTTTTTCGGAGCTGGGGACCGAACCCAGGGCCTTGCGCTTCCTAGGTAAGCGCTCTACCACTGAGCTAAATCCCCAGCCCAAGGCGTTCTTTTAACTGCTGACTGACCCTCTGTTGAACAGCGGTAGAATTTGGGAACAATCAGTAATGTTGGTAAAGGCAGTTTTTAATGTGTGCTTGGGACTTCAGGAGATTCTCCATCATCAGCCCCTGCTGTGAGCCTAGGTGAAGGAGATCAGAGGGCTTGGTATTCCCAGAGGAAAGGAAACAATACATCCACATGTGATGTAGACTGAGGTGTCAAATTAGAATGAGTATCAGAGTTCTCCACTTGAGACAGTCTACAATAACACAATAATAATTGGCTTATTGGTAGCCTGTTTATTGATAAACCTTATGTCATGTTTTTTTTCTTTTCTTTACTTTTTCAGAAATTCCTTGGAACACAGACAAAACTTAGTTCCATTTTCTGTTGAGAAAATCTGGTCCAAGCCATGAAGCCTTTTCTAGTACCTTTAGCAAGTCAAGTCCCTTCCTGCCCTGAAGCACCCTCTCCTATGCCTCTTGGACCAGGCTTCCCAGCTCTAATAGTAACTCCTTGCTGTCTTAACAAGCATACTCCAAGCTGCACAGTCCTCTGGAAGCCACCATGGGGCAGAGAGGGCACAGCCCACTCTGGGTCTGAACTATGCCTTTCTCCTAGGGGCTCCTCCCTCTTTGCTTCTTCCATGGAAACCAGATGGGCCTAACATACGTACAGTGAGGGGGAAGTATAGCTGTGGTTTGACCAATTGAAAAGCAGGATCCATTCTCTGGACTGAGGTCTGTAGGAGTCTGCTAAATACTATCATAAAAGGTGATAACAGAGCCTAAGTGGCTTGGTATAATGGGAATGGATTATCCGATAGTTCTTGAGTCAGGACAATTGAATATATATATATATATATATATATATATATACATATATATGTATATATATAATGCATATATATTCAATGTGTATATATACACAACACACATATATAAATTTGTATATATACATATATGTGTGCCTATATATATACACATTGTATATATGTATGTACAATGTATATACAATGTGTGTATATACACACATATCCCTAACAGTTAGTATAATCTGAAATCACACTTTCTATCTCAGACTCACTTCTCCTTTCCATCAGGCCAGTTCCTAAAGGGCAGGTCTCTTTGCCCCTACTCCCCACAGACTCCCACACCTAGTACGAGTACTGAACAGAGCAGGGCCTGGGGCTGCTAGATGACTCATGAGAGCATAGCTACCCTCCGTTTCCCAGATGTGTGGGCATTTAATGCTGGAGCAGCCAATCACCCAGGGGAGAGCAGTGATCTACAGTCTGCTTCTGATTGAGTTGTATTTCAATCAGTGTGATTTACCAAGGAAGTCGGTTCGCTTTTCCAGGCAGTTGATGAGTGCTGCTTCGGGCTGCACCCACTTTTTGTCTTCTGCCTGTGCTCTAGCTCATTTCTCTGGAGACTTGCATTAATGAGGTAATCATCTGTGTCTGTTAAGGTTGGTGTTAAAACCTAAAACGGATAAATAGTGGTGGCTTATATGGAGCGAGCACTGTACCTTTCTCGCGCCTCATAATTTGGGAAGGCTAAGACCCAAGCACTAGAATGGCTGTACCCTGAAAGGTCTTTTCTGTGTCCTCATACAGTGTAAGAGAGGAACACCTCCATGAGCCTTTTTCCCCCCAAGCCTCCTGAGCCTCTTTTCCCAGGGAAATGAATTCCCTCTACTTCCCTCTAGGAGAGCTCTGTCTTCATAACCCCCTCACCTCCTGAAGGTCCTATCTTCAACAGGGGCAACTGGGGATTGGTTTAAGCACTCAGACCCCAGCAGTAATCCTCAAATAGTATCTCTCCTGGAAGAACTGAGGTCAAAGGAAAAACACCACACAAGCTGGTCTTTGTGCAAACTAAGCATTTAGCATTCAAATATATTTGCATAGGCTCCATGGTGTGGGGAGCACGGGAGAGGCAATTCTCATTGCTAAAGAGAAGAAACAAAAAAGTTCAGCTATCCCTCTCAGGTGAATCTGGGAATCCAGCTTTTCTTCCTTAGGAATGTGTCGACTTGGAGGACAGGGGTGGAAACATACATCTTTTGCCTCCTCTGCAGAGTTCAGTACATGAAGGCACTGTAATAATTATTCCTAACATCCTAGGCATGGTGTGATTGGCTATCAGAAAAACCGACAAATGGTGTATGTGACTGCATTCTAGGCTCATCCTGGAAATTTTGAGCCAGATATATCTTCCCAGCAGGAGTAGGATGAAAAACTATTGCTGATAGAAATGTGTGGAAACATATAATGCAGGCTTCCCAATCGATAAAAGCATAGGCATTTCGGAAGAAATAAAAAAATGACCGTTGGTTCTATCTTTCTGGGCTAGGTGGGAGTTTGGATCTCAGTGGGGGAGGTGTAGTCATGTGACCACCCCCCACACCTCCCCCACCCCCCCCAGCCCCCCAGCCCCCCCATCCCGCTTGGGGCCCTGGATCATCTATAACGACTTCCTTTGGGGAAGAAGGAATTCCCTAGCTCTCACTTCTAGGTGCTTTAAAAGGGAACTGGGTGGAGTCCTTATGCATGGAAAGTAGGAGGTGACCGAGAGGTGTTTGTAACAGCAAGATGAATCACAAGGCTATTAATTTGTCTTGCTTTGGTGCAGCTGGGAAACAAAGCCTCCCATCCGCCTTGCCAGGTCTTTGTGAGTCACAATAGGCAACTTAAGAGAATGATCAAGGTGCCTCTCCTCAAAATACCCACGTTCAGTGCAGGGAACGGTCAAAGGCAGAGTTTGGTTCTACTGCAGTGGGTTTCTGTTTGGACAGCATCAGTTCCCAGACACCATAACACCACAATTTACAGCTCTTTTGAGTTACTTCCTGTAAACCTGCACACAGCCGATCTATTTACATTTGTATTGGCTTTGTATTGCCAGGGGTTTTTTAAAAAAGGCATAAGGAAAGGAAATAAGAGATTGGGAGTCTGTGTTTCGGTGTACTGATAGGCTGACTTGCAGTAAGAGCTTGCCCCTGAACCCGAAGAGCCTAGCCACATGGCTCTCAGACATTTCATCCCCGCGCCAGCCACATTTTTGGAAAACAATAGTTTTATTTTGCTCTCAAATTAAAAATTGAAGCAGCTGAAGGTGGGAGGCGTTCAGTCTTCATTATCCTCCCTGGCCTTTTCTGCAGGAATCTAAAATTGATTTCCAAATTTCTCTTCAGAGTTTGATTTAACATTTTAATCTGCATGCCTTCGGTGCGTGCTATGCAGACTGTGTTGCTGACAGGGCAGTGAAGAATTAGCCAGCCACCTAGGCTCTTGTTATCAGTCCAGCGGTTCTGGCTGTGACTGGAAGGGGCTAGAGGTCTGCCCTCTGTGTGAAGAAAGCCTTAAGTTCCACTCAGCTGGATGGAAGAAGGCAGAAAAGATGCCCAACGGACAGCAGGCCTCCGCATTTTTGTTTTAGAGTTTGAGGCTGTCCCCTGAGAGGCTGACTTATTACTTCTAGCCATTGATGGAACAGTAAAAGAGTCCATATACCTCTGTAGTATTGATCAGACTGCCATTTCTCTTTCTTTTGCAGCTCAAAATATGGATTTTCCAGGCACTTGCCTTGACTTAAATTAAACATTTTAAATATACCTCTCCCCCGTTGGGGCTCCTCGCCTAAAACACTTGAGAACTTCAGTACTACATACAGAACATGGGACCTGTCAGAGCATAGAAATATAAAGTCCCTGTACAGGCAACTGTTTATGGATTTCAGGGGCTCTACCGCACAAAGATGCAGTCAGTGCTATGCAAGCCCCAGAGCCAGGACAAGGGAAGGATCTCAGTGTGTTTCGAGCTAGCCATCCCATCTGTCAAATGGGCTGAGGGTTAACTCAATTGCCAAGTTGTTGCTAGACAGGCGATCAGGTCACAGCAGGCACAGTGACCTGCAGTGTGTCTGGGAGGGACTGGGAAGCCATGTGTTCAGCAGTATTACTGGTGTGAAAGAATCTAGCCAGCCAGCAGCGCTCAGGGATGGCATTATGCTTGAGCAGGCCCTAATCTCTGGCAGCCAGGAGACATTGGTCTCTGCACAAGCCTCTTAAGAGCAAAATAGGAGAGCAAACTAGGGCCCAGGAAATGGTAATGTGGGCCTTGAAGAGAAGCTGATTAAAGAGGGGTGATGATGGACAACTGGCAGAGAGGAGCAAGGAGGTGGGGCCCTAGTGAGAATATGGTGGCTAAGATAGTTTGGACACAGAATGGTGACCCCTCAGAAGACTCTTTTTGCCTTGAGATATCAAATTAGGAGAAGTTTCAAGGCCCCCAGGAAGTTACTTTCACTGACATCCGAGATGACCAACACTGCTAATTCTCCCCCCAGAATTTGCAAAGTGCGTTAGGCAGTTCCCCCCTTTAACCTTCACAGTAGCTCGGTGTGGCACACTCGGGCAAGCTTCCATCTTGCAGGTGAAAAGACGAGGCTGCAGTGCAGTTCCCTGGGCCAAGGTCATAGTTAGTAATGACCTGTTGGAGCCTAGACCTCCTGATTCCATAAATTCCCATCCTAGCGATGACGCCAAGCTCCCTCTGACTACATTGAGACTTGGTTTCTTTGATGCTCGGCCTACATTTCTGGAGCATGTGGGATCAAGTTCGGTCTCCCCGTAAGCTGTGGGGGAAAGTCTGGGAGGTGTGTGAGTGTAGACTGCAGAGAAGTCTAAGGAAAAGATAACAATAGGCAATGCTGGAAAAGAGAAGGAAGGGTGGGGCTAGGGAGAGCCGAAGAGATGACTGTTAGAAATAAATAAACAGGAAACAAAAGGACAGGGGAAATGGAAGAACCCAGTTGGACCTCTGACAGTGAGAGCAGACTTTTACTTGTTGGAGAGAGAGATGGAGCCTGGAAACACAACAGCTTGGTGCACCGGAGTGCTTTGCTGTCCAGAACTGAGTTTTTACAAAAGTTGAGGGTAAGAATGAGGAGAGCATTTGCCAGACCCAGAAACTACTTTTCTGGCTACAACTGCTTTTCTGAACTGCAGGGAGGGAGATTAAGTCAGAACACCTGTTTTGCAACCTCCAGGGTCTGAGTGGGTGGTGGGTGCTTTCTGAAATTTTATGGGCAGCAGATTTGCAGGAGCCTGGCGTTTGTTTTCTAACTCTGGTTTTAGGGAGTTCCCTATAGCAGTACCCATCTTGGCTTGAGAAGCCTGAGCAGGCTCTTGGGAGGAAAGGGCTGAATCTTTCACAGGAGTTCTGCAGGCAGATAGAAGAGGAATTGTCTGTTACCTGACCAAGAGCAGGTAGGATATGGCTCATGCCTTTTGGCAACAAAGGCTACTTACAGCTTTAACAACTGTTTGACCTCTTAGCATTTTTGCAAACCCAGGGAACTAAGAACCATGCGATTTTGCAGTTTATAACATATCCCTTAGTAGGAAGTATTGCGGTTTCATTTGGCATTAACTGTGTAGGGAAAAAAGTGTCCTTCTTGATGAGGGCCACTTCAGAAAGAAAGAGGCCTTGCTCTGGATTGGTTAGCTGAAGATTAAATGCCACAGAGGGCGATGACAATAAGGGGATAAGAGTCTATCTATCCATCTGTCTATGTAGCCCTGGCTGCTCTGGAACTTGATATGCAGGCCAAGCTGGCCTCAGATTCTCTGCCTGCTTCTGCCTTCCAAGTACCTGAATTAAAGGCAGGCAGTACTCTACCAAGCTAAATTGGGTAAGATATGGAAATTAAGAAAAACAAAAATCACTAACAATCAAGCCAGCTTTGGTGCTTTATCAGCAAAATTTGCACGGTTCGTAGTTCTTAGTCCATCATTAGGAGGTGATGAAGTGACATCATGGGACTCAGACTTCCTTCAACGTTGTGGTCAAGCAGGTTCACACACAGAAGGGAAGAGGGTCCTTTCCCTGTGAAAGGGAAAGAATCCATCCCCTGCCAAGGGAGTCCGTTCTTCTGTAAGACAACAGCAACACTAATGTTCCCCTCCCCCAGCCTCTGGAGCCTTACAGGCTTAATGTCTTGCTTGGAATTAAAGTAACGGGAAACGTGGTCTTAAGAAACCCACCTCAGGCCCTGCCAGGCCATAAAACCAGCAATAGTGTGAAAGGCAGGCAGTGAATGGTAAGGAGTGAGTGACGTGAGGTGCCAAAATAAATATCTGCTGGGTTTTTTAATTAACTGCCTCTAAATAATGAAAATGAGCAAATTAGACTCACTTTTAGTAGCAAAATGCCATTGTGACTCGAATGTTTCTGTTGATACATGGCACAGTGCTCAGATGGAGAGGCGTAAATCTGACTGCAGCTGTGGAAGCGCCTTGAGCCTGGGTCTGCCTCTTCCCTAGTGAATAGCAGCAGAGGTTATTTTTTGCCTCTGGGTCTGTGGGAGGGGAAAGTGTGAAGAAAAAGCCAAGGCTTGCTTCTGGCCTTAGATTACTGTAGTAATCATTAGCATGTGGCTATGAAGGCCTTTGTGGACTCTTAAGCTAGAGCAATACAAATTCAAATTTTGACTGATAAGGTTTACCGAACACCGCGCACACTTTACAAATATTTTCTTTTATTTTGATGTGTAGAGTTGAGCCTAAGTGAGACTATAACACCACAGGTATATACACCATAGCTTGTACACACGAGCTTGCAGAGGCCAGAAGAGGGCATCTGGTACATTTGTACCGAAGTTACAGGCACTTTCTGAGCTGCCATGTAGGTGATAGAAACCAAACCCCAGTCTTCTGCATGAGCAGTAAGAGCTCTTAAGAACTGTGATGTCTACCCAGCCCCTGGGGCATATTTCTTAACTTCTGTAGTTCTCTGTGAAGAAGATACACTTGGAACTCACTCACAGGGTTCTGCAGTCCTGTTGGCACAGTGCCTCATCTCAATACCCAAGCGCTGTTAATCTATAAGCCTGGGCATCCTACAACTTGCCTTGGTCTCCATCTTGGAAGAACATAAAGACACTGCTAAAATGAGTCTATGTTTCTCTTCTGTGCCCATTACCAATCTGAGTAGGTCACATTTTATGGCTAGCTGACTGGCAGATTTTACTACATATGGATGTTGAATTTTGGCAGAGTCTTTTCTGCATGTATTAAAACAGTGTTGATCACTCTCTTTAGTGTCGTTAACATAGAAGTAAGTTAACCGAATTTGCTATCCTGAAATAAATACTATTTATACATGATCTTTTATAGAGAGTTGGATAGAATTTGCTAGTATATTCTTAATGTTGTGTTATATCTATGCCCTGATAGATAAAGTCTGTAATTTTATTTGGTGGGGGTAAGGGAGAGAGAAAGAGTTGGGGAGGGGAATCTTTCTTGTGTGTGTGTGTGTGTGTGTATGTAAACATATATATGTGTGTGTGTGTGTATGTAAACATATATATGTGTGTGTGTGTGTGTGTGTGTGTGTGTGTGTGTGTGTGTGTGTGTAAAAACCTATGCACAATTGCTGTTACTTCCTCTTTGAATACATGATATAGAAATTATCAATGAAATCATCTAAGGCATTGAGTGGTAGTGTGAGCATGTTGTCCCAAATACATCTAAGGACGAGGTGAAAGAATTGAAATTCAAGGTTACAAAATTGAGACACAGAATGATTTCAGGGCCAGCCTGAGCAACTTAGCAAAACTATATCAAAATAAAAAGTAAAAGAGGGCTGGGGATATCAGCCAGTGCCTAGCTCAGGCTTGGAGAACACACACACACACACACACACACACACACACACACACACACACACACACACATTGTATGTGGCTTACATTCAATGATACCTTAAATCTACTTAATTGGTTCTAATTTTCTCTTTTTCTAGCTTCTTTATCTTAGCTTGTTCAATTTTTTTAATTTAAAAATATTTATTTATTTATTTATGTATCTACATGAATGTTCCTGAGTGTATGTCTGCCCTAGGCCTGTGCAGGAACCACTGACGTCAGAAGAGGTGTGTTGGAGCCCCTAGGATTGGAGTTGCAGAGAGTTATGAGCTGCCATGCGGGTGCTGGAAATTGAACTCAGGTCCTCTTTAAGAGTACTCTAAACTCCTGGGCTTTCTTTCGCGATCCCGGGCTGTCCATACTTTATTACAAGTTTTGATATATGGTGCTTGTGTTACATTTGGTTTTATTTACTTTCTCATTTCTCTTTCAATGTTTTCTCTGATCCAGGCATTAGGATGTATATTGCATAATTTCCAAATACCTGGAGTTCTTGATTACTGACAGTTAATGTTGGCGGTTGTTTTATTTCCTTTGTTCTCGGAGAATATATTTCATGCGTTTTCATCCTTGTAAGCTGTAGGATTCATTTTATGACACAACATATGGTCTCCATCATGTGAGGTTGAAATGAATGTGCCATCTACACTTGCGTGGAGGGCTGTGTTATTACATATTAGGCAGGACAGCATGACGAAGGGTGACTTTAATGTATGTTTGGATTTGTCCTATTAATTACTGAAAGGATGTTGCTAATGTTCCCCAATTATGAGTTTGTGGCTATCTGTTTCTTCTTTTCATATTGTCCACTCTTGCTTCATGATTTTGAGCATTCTCACAAGAATTTATTTAAATGGTGGATTAAGGATTCAGATATCTCCAGAAACCCAGGGTTGATTTCTATCATCCCTCTCTTTAAGAAAGGGCCTTATTTCCCAGCTTCTATATTTTCTATTTCTATATTTTAATGTGATGTGGAATATATTGTGGATCATCCCATTCCTTCAAAGCTGTTGATATTCTTAAAAGCAATCCACAAACTCAGCTAAACTCAAACTGACAATGAATGCTCCTCTGCCCGCTATGGAATCTGTTCAAATCATTTTTCAGGGCCTGGAGACCGCCTCCCATCTCCTAAATGTCCAAGTGCCAATATAGTTTTCATGGGTCTTCCTTCCCTAGGTTTTTCCTCAGGACCCCCATCCCGGGCATCCCATTTGCTAAGCTAGAGAGACAACTAGTTTCCTCTCAGAACTGCTCTCCTGCTCCTCACCTGGTAAGGGCTGTCTCAGAGCAAAAGGTCAAACCAGAACAGGGACTTAATGCTTTCACTTTATAGTAGAAAGCACATATTTTTGTTGTCTTCTTTTAAAGACTTGAATAGGAAGTCTCTTGATATAAATGAGAAGGAAGGATAAGTCTATAGGTATTAATGTCATGTCAACCCATTGCAGCAATGAGAGAAAATACCAGAGCAGATACTGGGTCCAAGGCTCAGACTTTCCCACTGTTAGGCCACTTTTGCAGGCTTATGATGTTATAGGGAAATGGTGCGTGTGTTCGTTCAGTCATTCACATCACACAAAACTCCCCAGATCCCTTATTAGCTTCTGGCCTTATATCGTCAGTTAACAATGCAATACATGTGACATACGGTTTATAATGAACCTGTTATTCTAGTTATAATTGGGGCAATCAAAACATTGTCAGATTATGACTTGATCTGCAAAAATATTTATTCTAGTACTAAACCAATTCTTCTGTAATATCATTAAATTTATTGGTTTTATAACTTATTTAGGAAGAACTTTAGTTTCAGTTCTGATGACCCTGTGTGAATTGTAAACTAGGCTCTTCGGCTACAACACTTGAACATTAGCTGGGAATAGTAAAAGTCATTTCGCAACATAGATATCCAATGGTTACAACTGACCAATAAGCTGTTACTTTAATCTTTTAAATAGTTATAAAATTATTATTTTATCCTATAACAGTTCTATGAAAACAGTCATAAAGAGAAGTGCTAATTCAAGGCCCGGCAATGAGCACTTTGGGAACTGTAGTTCAATGTGATTTTCCCTCTGAAGAAGGTCAAATGGGCCATTATTCTAAGAGGCAGCATTATCCTAAATGCTATGAATAATGCCAGGAAACTAATAATCAACATAAAAGAATAATTTCATAATTATTGTAGGATGCATCCTCTCTGAGTTTAATTAATTTCTTTGGAAAAATTGGACTTTGATGGTATGTGCTATTAATTATATATCACAGAGCTGTCCAACTGAATCCTGACCCAAGTTGTATATTTTCTAGTAACTACATCACAGAAAAAAAAGAAAAAGAAAATGTAGGTTGTGGTAGTTTGAATGAGAATGATCCTTATAGGCTCAGATGTTTAAATACTTGACCTTCAGTTGGTAGAACTCTTTGGGAAGGATTAAGAGGTGTGGTCTTATTGGAGAAAGTAGATCACTAGGGGTAGAATTTGAGGTTTCAAAAGAAAGAACTGTAAGGTAAACCAAATTTAGTGCTTTATTTTATACGTTTTTTTGCTCATGGTGTTTTATTATAATAGAAAAGTGGCTAAGACATGGGTGAATTGATTTGAGTAAAACATCATTGAATGCATAAAATTTCTATTGTTATATCAGCATTTCATTTTATCTCACCCAATTTCACTGAAATAGTGCCTCACTCTGTATTCCAGGCTAACCTTCAACAGATGATCCTCCTGCCTCAGCTTCCTTGGTTCTGGAATTATAGAAATGTAACATCAGCCTGGGTAGTATTTATTTTAAAAGTCTTTACCATTATAAAATATCCAATTTGGACTCTAAATTTTAATTAGAACTTCATGATTGGCATTTTGATTTTGCATAATTTGTTTTTCAAAAAATTAATCACTTATTTAAAGTTTCCCACAAGTATCTCTTCTTAATTTTAATCTTAAACAACAATTGAATAAGATATAAAATCTAATTCCTTAATCAGACTAAGTGCATGTTAAGTGTCAAGAGCCGCATGTGGGGAGTGAACTCCACAGCTAAGAGGCCAGACAGAGAGTGTTCAATGAGTATCTCTTGAAAAATATTTCTCCCTGAGTTTTTCTGAGATCCAAGAACAGAAAACCTAAAAAGCAGTAGAAGGTGATCTTAAAGATTTGACTTCTTAGGGCTGGAGAGATGGCTTGGAATTAAGAACATTGGCTGTTCTTCCAGAGGACCTGTGTTCAGTTCCCAGAACCCACACAACAGCTCATAACCATCTGTAGTTCTGAGTCAGTGGATATGATGCCCACTTCTGGCCTTCTTTGGCACTACACATATATGGTGTGCAGCTTACATGCTAGAAAAATACCCAAACATAAATTAAAATTAAAAAAAATTTAAAAGTCTTAATGAGTTGACTTCTTAACATAATTCTGAACAGACTCTGCCTATACTGTAAAGTCTTCCTCTGTAATTGTCAGTCCTGGTATCTTCTGGTCTCCCTGGTGTTCTTTAGTCCAAAACACCTCTAGTGATTTGGCTTTACGTTTAGCTTCTGTTTTAAAAACCCAATTATCAGCCCCTGAAAGGCAAGATCAGAGTCCTAGGCTTCTGGGAGCCTCTGCAACTGCTACAGTTTCCTCCCTGTGGAGGAAGACGCTACTCAAAAGTGTATGAAGATAATCCAGAAATAATTAAGGATCTTTATATTTGCATGTAACCTTTCCAGCATCCACACCTTCTAGGATGGCAAGTGAGAATTGAAGGGGACAGACTGGACCACAGCCTTTGCTTACATCTGACTTAGCAGTTAACCATGTGCTTTGAACAAATGGAGTCCATTTTTTAACAACGTGACTCCCCAACCTTACTCAACATGACCCCATTCCAGCTTGACAGTGGAAACAATATTTTTCCCAATTTCATAGCTGGGCCCAGAGACTACATTTTTTGGAAGTCATTGGATTTTAAAATCGTTTGGCAGACATTAAAAATGTAGCCATTACAAGTACAGTCACTATTCCATTTGGCATGATTTGATTGTTTCTTCTGTGGGGCTCCATGGCACCTGACTTTACTGATCGACCCTTAAGATCCCAGGGAAGCCACTTGAATCAGTACACCTGTGACATGGAAAGAGCACTTGCTCAACTGGAGAAGGATCCTGCCATCGCTCATTAGTTCTGGGTTTCAGCTTAGCAAGAGTTGTAATGATAATGTGGTTTTTGGACAGGAGGAAAGCAATTTTATTTCCATTACATAGCTGAAGGTCTAAAGAAGACAAGAGGACAGCAAGAGTTCAAGTCCAGGCCTACCTACCCCAGCAATGCCTTGCAATAGAAGCCCTAAAGCATAGTCTAGAGGCGTGCCCATATTCATAGGGTAGGATCTTGTGTCCAATGCTGTTCAGGCTGAAACTCCTTTTCTGCAGCCACAGCATCCTTTGCGATGGTGCCATGACACAAGGCAACCAAGTCTGGAAGTATTTGAGAAGAGATGAACTCATCTTCACCTATATTCTAAGAGAGAGAGAGGGAGGGAGGGAGGGAGGGAGGGAGGGAGGGAGGGAGGGAGGGAGAGAGAGAGAGAGAGAGAGAGAGAGAGAGAGAGAGAGCAGAAAACCTTTGCCTACCTTCCTGCTTTGTCTGCAGAGACAGGGCTGGCTTCTCTGTCTTCCAAGCCTCCCTTCTCCAGCCAGGCAGGTCAATGCAGAGAAATGAAGGCATTCCCATCACATCCCCCCTGACCCCAAACCCACACTAAACACCCAATAGATGTGAGCAGTCATGATCTCTAAAACTCATACCATTTGTTTGTGTCCTACTGTGTTCTCTTTTACCCAGGGATGGTTTTCTTTAAGACTACGTACAGTAAGCTTTCATGCCAGCAGCCCTTCCAGAGCAGATACACTGGTCACGAGGCAGACCAAATGACCACTCAACCCCTGCTCAGGTTTTGCTTGACCTAATAATGGCTGTCGGGGCTCTGGGACCTTTCCACGTCTCCAGCATATATATAAGCTGTTGCATCATTTATTTATTCAACAGACACTGCCAAGGAGGGAAAAAATGCCTTGTCTTCAGTTTCTCAGAAATAGATAGCTGTGCTATGTGAGGCTTCCAAAAAGAGAAAGAGAGAGAGAGAGAGAGAGAGAGAGAGAGAGAGAGAGAGAGAGAGAGAGAGAGGAGGGTGTGAGTGGGGTTGGTTTCAGCATAGACTTTAGGAAAGTGGCTTCTCAGATTAAAGAATATGCTCTTGCTTTGCTCAGTCCTAAGCAGGAAGAAAGCTATAAGCAGTGACAGACAGCCACCGGCTCTGGGTTCTACTGGGAATTGAGGCAAGGTGACAATATGCATCTAAGTGCTTGCAGGCCAGAAGGCAGGATTTACTCTGATCGTAATAATAAAAAAACTGAGTGACCTTCATACTTCCCCAGTTGCACACTGAGTATGGCATTATAGCCTCATGGTACTTTCAGGATTAAACATGGCTGGTACTCCCCTGACTGAAATGAAAAGGATCCCAGGAAATACCCAAGGTCAGATGCTAGGGAGAGCTCAGAGAGAACTCAGAGCCTGGTCTGCCTGAACAGCTCCCCACTCCCAGATCTCAGAGGGGGCCCCACAGTGACAATCCCCCAATACCTTCCCCCTTATTTTCTACTTCTGGGTGATTATAAATTTTTAATCTGAAGTAGAAGGGCTTAAAGTCAATTTGTTTGAGTATAAATTTATTTCTAAGTTCAGCTCTAATTTGATATTCTGAGCATGATTACCCCAGAATGTAATTAGCATTTGTCCTTTCCTGTTGTATTATACTTACAGGGACTGCAAATGACTTCATGTAGAGGTGTACTGTATACTCAAAATCCTGTACTCAACCCTCGGACTATTTGCTCATTGCTGTCTAACTGCCACATGTGTACTAGACAGCACATATAGCTCACATCCAGCTGTCAAACTATATAAGGGACCTCCCCAGCTTGAAGGAGTGGTTCCCAAGACTCATCTTTTTCTCTATTAGAAGTATGGACCTGGGGGTTGGGGATTTAGCTCAATGGTAGAGCGCTTGCCTAGCAAGTGCAAGGCCCTAGGTTCAGTCCCCAGCTCCGAAAAAAAGAAAAGAAAAAAAAAAGTATGGATCTGGATAGATGTTCACTCTAGGTAGACTGTTTTCATGATTGTGGTGTGGTGCAGTTTCTCACGGGGATAGTAGGCCATTAGGATGAAATGGCTCTTGGAGACACAGGAGTGGTCTACTTATGGTAACATTCAGTGCCCCTAACTTTATCCCAAAAAGCTTTTA
This sequence comes from Rattus norvegicus, assembly GCF_021556685.1. Classification (NCBI taxonomy): domain Eukaryota; kingdom Metazoa; phylum Chordata; class Mammalia; order Rodentia; family Muridae; genus Rattus; species Rattus norvegicus. The sequence continues at coordinate 105,966,898 of NC_141541.1, read as the reverse complement.
GCAAACCCCACCTAGTCACTCCAGAGTAAAACTAGTTCAGCACATCCCTTCCGTCTCACACTCTGAGCTCCCCTGTGGCACAGTACTGATATTATGTAAACTCTAAGGTACTGTCATTGACCAGTGACACTCTGGGGACAAAAGAAACATATGAACTGCAGCCAGTTGGCAAATGATGCTTTAACTTGTCAGGCTGTTTGATGACATGCAGGGCATAAACTGGAATTATCTCTGATGGCTAAACGCTCTGCCCATTCACCTCTCTGGTTCTCAAGCAGGAAGAGGGACTTGGCCAAAATTTTGTTACTGTGTTTAATATAATGACAGAGGGCACAGAGAGCAATTCTGTGACACTTACTCCAGGCCAGATATGAAATGCACTGCATATAGCAAACCACTTAACCCTCCAACAAGTCTGTGAGGCAACCACCACTCATAGAGCCTCACATAAGTGATGAACAAGCAGGCAGGGAGGAAGTGACTCATGAAAGACCACAAAGACAATCTGCCACAGAGCTAGATCCCAAACTAGCCTATCTGACCCTAGAGCCACAGGGAGCAGAAACGATGCCCTGTCATTAAGCCACTCTACTGCACAGATATAAATTCTGCTTGGACACTCGCACCAGTGACCCACTTGTAAGACTCAGCAAACCGAGTCTGTGAGTTCTCTGCAAGGCTTGGGGTCATACTTAGATACCAGGAACAGGATATGGCCCTGGGAACTGTGTGACAGCTTTGTCTGTGGAATGGCAAGAGTAGCAGTGCCCAAGAATTGTGTTCTCATGACCCCTCATGTTCACAAACACCAGGAAGGGACCTCAAGCATTTTTCTTTATGTGGGTCATCCATCAGTATTTAGTCAATTAGAAGCAAAATTGGAGACACTTTCAAATGCGTAGTCATTTATTTAAAATAGCAATAATAAACTCATCACGTATTGGCATACATAACATGATTGGACAAATATATTTTCCAAAGCAAATTTATAGTAAAGAGCATTGCCAACATTTTGCAATCTCTCTAATATCTAGCTTAATAGGAGTATCTAGAACCTTAAATCTGGTTCTGCCTTCCATGTGCATTATTATATTATAATATAATAATAATAAGGAGAAGGAGAGGGGTTGGGGATTTAGCTCAGTGGTAGAGTGCTTGCCTAGCAAGCGCTAAGGCCCTGGGTTCAGTCCCCAGCTCCGAAAAAAAAATTAGAAGGAGAAGGAGAGGAAGAGGAAGAGGAAGAAGAGGAAGAGGAAGAAGAGGAGGGGGGGAAGAAGAAGAGGAAGAAGAGGGAGAAGAGGAAGAAGAGGAGGAGGAGGAAGGAGAAGAGGAGGAGAAGGAAGAAGAAGAGGAAGAAGAAGAGGGAGAAGAGGAAGAAGAAGAGGAAGAAGAAAAAGAGGAAGAGGAAGAGGAAGAAGAACGAATTATGCAGTAAGAAAAGGGGGGGTTACTTTAATAATCTTTTCTGATAATTGCAGACATTCTTGCATACATCTCAAGTCCTCTAGTTGCTTCTTCAGAGGTAAATACAGAAAGTGAAATTAAATTGATACATTCATCATATAATGTGTCTTGGTCCTTGCAGAGTGCCAAAATACCATGGACTGGAATTTGTAAAACAGCAGAAATTTATTTCCCACTGCTATGGAGGTTGGGGAGTGGAAGATCAAAATGTTGGATGACTCACTTTCTGCTGGGGAATGATTCCTTCTTAAGTGGCATCTTCTACTGTAAATTCGCACAGCAGAAGAGGCAGGAGCTCTCCCTGGAGCTTATCTGTAAAGGCACTAATCCTAGCCCTAACGGCAAAGTCAGTGATCCGTTTACAGACATTTCTCCCAGAATGTTATGCAAGAGCTGCAGACACAACTAGAACAATCGATTCCCAAAGGTATTTCCTTCTAATGTGATCATTTTGAGGGTTGAGTTTCTAAAAAGAATTTAGAGAATCTCACTCTCTCAGCCCAGTGTACACTGCTACAATAAAAACCATCAATCTGCCTTGTACTTTGAATTTTTATCATATGTGATCATGTGGCGCTCTACACTGGTTATTTACTAGATCTCTTGTATCCTGTTAAATAGGATCTTTTAAAATTGGAAACCTTTCATAAGCAGGTATCAGAAGGTCCCCATTCATTATAACTGCCCAAGGCTGTTTAATAACAGCAGACACAGGTTCTCGAAAGCCAGAAGCTCAAATGTTAGCCCTGGCAACAAACATTTCCATATCTCTTTTTCAGAGGCTGTTTTCAGGAATGCGCATGCAAGCATGGATGGACCCAGAGTGCCTGTCCATCTGTGAAACATGATGCTCTGTAAAGCCTCTGCTGAGCTCTCAACTCCTTTCCTCACACTTTGCCAGAGACCGCACCTGCTCCGCCAGGGCGGTTAACTTCCGCCTTTCACATGATGCGCTAAAAGCCACAGAGGCACCTCACTGTGATGGTACATGCTTGCTATGCCAGCCCTCAGAAGGCTGAGGCAGGAGAATCACAAAGTCTGAGCTTAACTTGGGCAAAATATTGAGACCCTGTCTCAAAACAACAGTAACAAGGAGAAAATATGAACCCAGGAGTTTAGAATACCAAGTTCAATAAATTGGATACCATTTACTGAGGAACTAAAGTCATTCTCTGATGATATTGAACAATTTGTTTATTTTTTTTTAACTATGAGGATCCTGTGTGAAAGTGTAGTTCCTGCTCTGCCTCCCACATCTTTACTTCCCATCGCTTCTACACCAGCGCAAAGCGAAGCTCACTGAAGAGTCAGATCCCATTTTAGTGAGAATAGCATGGTCATCATGCCCTTGTGCTGTCCTGGGCTGGAGCATCCTCCCGACAGAGTGCTGAGTGCCATTCATACTGAGCTGACAGATACTCAAAGTAGCTTACCTTTTGTTCCTTATTGTCAAGTGAGCTCTGATGAACCCTTTGACCTCTCCCAGACTAAGTTTCCTCATCTGAACAATAGAATCAACACAATCCATTGTTCAAGATTCCATTGTTCAAGTGTGAGAGTTTTGCTTTCAAAACCATTCTTTGAAACCCAAGTATTTGAAAACGGATTTAAAGGGCTGGAGAGGTGGCTCAGCAGTTTAGAGCATTTGATCTTGGACAGGACCAGGTTCGGTTCCCAGTACTTCTGCCATAGCTCACAATCATCTGTAATTCCTGTTTCAGGGGATCAGATGCCCTCTTCTGACCTCTGTGGGCACCAGGCATACATGCACGGAGAAAATAATTACACGAATAAATCTTTTTAAAAAGTAAAATGAATTTAAAGACATTTTCTTCAGAAACTTCTGGCAGTGCTTAAGAGAGAGCTATACCAGTTTCTGCTGAGTCTGAGGGATGTGTTGTTGCTGAAGAGAAGGTAATCGTGTGGTGCAGACAAAAGCCTGAAGGGTGGGAGCCAGCATCCCACCCAGGCACTATAACCGTTCCTTCTACTCAGGTCTTCAAGGGTGTTTGTGATGAAGCTGAGTTCATCTACCTCCAGCCACACTGGGTAAGGAATGGCACCTAGAGGCTCAGTGACCTCAGGGTCCCACTCAGATGGCTGCCAACCCAATGCACACCCTAACCTGTGTGTCATATATACAGTTTTTGCTGTGTCAGCTCCCCCCCCACAAAAAAAAAAAGCATGGTTTTGATGGTGATGTTTTTATCTGGTTATTCAGTCTGATTTGCTTTTTCTTTTAAGTACATCATCCTCCCACAGAAAACCTTTAGCAACAAACTCTAGACCAAGGTGACCCAGTATTGGGTACTGATGCTGAAGGCAGGTTTGAACATCTATTCTAAAACTCCATCCCAGATCACTTGCTCGCCTCTTTCATTCTCTCAGCTCATGGTGTATTAATATTCTCTATTTGATAAAGTTCTAACTATAGAAAAATAAACCTTTCTCTATTAAGTAACGCCAGTTTGCATGTGGTGTGTGTGTGTGTGTGTGTGTGTGTGTGTGTGTGTGTATGCATGTGTGTATATGCGTGTGTGTGTGTGTGTGTGTGTGTTACATGTAGCCCATGAGCCTGTGTATGATCATATGGAGGTTGGGGATTTAGCTCAGTGGTAAAGCGCTTGCCTAGCAAGTGCAAGGCCCTGGGTTCAGTCCTCAGCTCCGGGGGGAAAAAAAAGAGCATATGGAGGCCAGAGCACTAGTAGAGTTCCTCAATCATTCCTGGAGACAGAACCTGTCTCCTTTTCTCAATGCTGTGCTAACAGATATGAATAGACATGTCTGTCTTTTTACATGGGTGCCAGGGATTCAAACTCAGGTCCTTAGGACAGCAAAGCCCTTATCCCTGGAGCCTTCTCCCCATCCCCAGCAATGCCAGTTTTAAACACAAGCTATTTAGCCATAGCTCACTGCCTTTCTGACCACAGGACCCTGTGTGACTCTCACATCACACACCCAAGAAGCTGGTCCTACAAGAAGAGTTTCAATTCCTGCCACGCTGAACCCTGAAGTGTTGGACTCACCCTAACCCTCCCCAAGATAGATTGTTCCCCCTGCCTGAAATGAGATATCATTCTGTTAGCCTTGGGGTCTCCTTTTCCTCCTCCTTCAGTCTCTGCAAAGCCTTAACATCCTTAGGCAAGCACACAATATATGTCCCACAAGATCTGAACTCTGTACCTCCTCTTCAATGTGGTTGTGGCACTCCCTGTTCCTCCTCTAGGGATATGGCTCTCTGACTACTTATCTCCCTGGACAGCAGGTAGTAGTGTGTGGACCATTGCTGGAGCTGGCCCTGCTCATCATTGATGCCCAGCATTTAGTCCCTAATAAATATTTCCTGTGTGAATGAATGGATTATCTAGCAAGAAAATGTGCAACAGGAGAACAAGTATTCAGTATGTCCAGTAATTAGTGTGATATGAGTTCTACGTTATGTTCTAAAGAGACCAAATTCTGTTTCAGTCTGAGTTGGTGAACACTAAGAGGTCCCTGAGCTGGTCCTGTTTGTAAGCAGTCTTGTCTACAACTTAAGGGATGCCCGAGAACACCAGAGCCTTACGTTTTAAAGTACCCAAGTCCCCCATCCTTGTGTTTCTGGCGTAGTGAAGTTTCCAGGGCTTATGTGATGCAGTCCTCAGCTTCTTGTCACTTTGAAAGACTACCTGAAAAGAAGACAGTCCTGAAAAACATGCCTGGAAAAAGAAGTGGTTGTTATGGTTTTAGGGGTCTTAACGTATGGACTCTTGGTCCTGTTGCCCTGGACCTGAGGTGTGGCAAAGCACCTTTGTCCCTATTGCCTTTGTCTGAGGTGGGGCTGAGAGTGATGGTGGGGTCACGTGGTAGAACGAAGCTGCCACCTCATGGAGCCAGTAAGGAGAACAAGAGGGAAAGGGGAGGCAGGGACAGCTCTATCCTTCACAAGTATGCTTCCACTGACCCACTTTGTGCAGCTGGACTCTGGCTTTTCATAGCTGTTGAGTTAGGAATTCATCAATGGATTATCAGCCCAGCCACCAGGTTAGTGCCTTCATGATTCAACAACATCCCAGGGCCACACCTCTGACCTTTGTTGCATATGGAACCCAACTTACAGCGAATGAGTCTATGGGTGGGCATCACGTCACCTTCAAACCATAGTAGCTGGCCCTCCAAAATGCTAGTCTCACTGAATTACAGTGAATTGAGCAAGATGGAAATATGTGACCGAAAAGTTTACTTCTCTTGTCTCACCCCTGGTATCCTCTGTGTCCTCACCCCCCCCCCCCTTTGCTTCTTAAGGACTGCTGAGTCTTGTGAACTACTTTGGTTGTGCTCAAATGTTTCCAGCAGAAAATTACCCTCATCTATTTTAGGTTTAACTTGGCTCTTCAGAATGAAATGGACTGATTAGCCTTATAATGATGGTAATGCTGGTGGTTGGGCTCTCCAGAGAATGCCCCAGAACCAGTTTGAATACACTGGTAGCACTGACACAGAGGTACTGATCTTGGGATAAAAAAGTCACAGAGCACACTAGCTAATTCAGAACGGGAATTAATCTCAAAAGTCAGCTAAAACCTATTCTTCTACCCTAAAAGCTACAGCATTGCCCTTGTCCATATGAGCAAGGCTGAGATGCCCAGCAAAAACTTTGGGCAATGGCAGCAAGCAGGAGCCCGAGTTCCTCTTAGAACTTAGCCCACAACCCATTTTATTCACTATAGTTTATCTGTATTTCAGAAACAGCCTGGAAGGGAGGTAGTAGAAAGTAGAATGTTCATAATGAAATTGAAGATAAAAGAAATAATAAGAAAATCCAAAGCCCACGGGTAAGATTGGTATTGATTGAACATCTTAGAAAACATTGTTTTAAGAGATTGGGGCATGCTTCCTCTATGGAAAGTGGGGAACTCAGTTCAGCTACACTTGAATTAGAGTCTGAATATGAATCGTGCCCTGGGGCACTCTTTAGACATCTTGGGATTCTTTGGGGATACAGTGGTAGATTAGAACATATGGGGGCTTACAAGTCAGCCTTACCTGAGCTTAATGCCCAAGTTTATCTCAATGACATTGAGCAGTAAGTTCATGATCTTCCTCCTCCTCTTCTCCTTCCTCCTCCTCCCTTTTCTAGTTTGTATAAGTTTGAGTCAGGAAAGCCTGTAATCTTAGCACTTAAGAGGCCAAAAGTTAGAGGATCGCAAGGTCCAGACTGTCCTGGACTAAATAATAGGGCCCAGTCTCAACAACAAAAGTACAATGATTTGTATGAACTTATATAGAACAACTGCCTCGTATATTTGCTATGACGGTCGAATAAGATTGCCTGGAAACAAAGATCATTGCCCAAACAGGCATGCAATCAATTCCATTATCCCTTTGCCTCCAACTGTCAGCTCCTATAACAGCTGGACAGGATTTGGGCTAGGGAGAAACATGTCTGTGCCTCTGTCACCCTGAAAGCAAATTCTCCAAGGAGTCACATACCTCTCCCTGGGCCAGGCAGTGTAGCTAAAGGAATGTCAGACCAAGGGTGAGGCATCTCAGAGTAGATGTCCCGCTCTATAACTTCATCCCCTGGGCCACCTTAGCGATGACACACCTAAAACCCAGAAAAGCACTGTCACTTAACTTAAACCTATTACGTCACCTAAAGCACACTTGGAATTTGAACCCAGATATCTTGGCTCTGTACTTCAGTAGCCTGCGGATTGGTTTTCCTACCCATCTCAGAGTGCTAGGAGACCCCCCCCCCCGTACTGTAAGTGGCCTCTGGACAGCAGAGCATCATTGCCTGAAGCCTGCAAGTACTCTCAATACCACAAGAGGACATGTCTCAGATTTGCAGCACATTTCAAAACATTTGCCACAGGATTTGCTGTACAGTCAGAGTTCAGGAAATAAATATTCACGAGCAGAGGGAAAAAGAGAAGATTCTTGTGGCCTCATAATTTCAATGCAGAGTAACAGCTATAATAAACATTAACCCAGCAGAAGGGGCAAAATGCATTAATTTCACAACATGCTCTGCTCTTTAAGAAGTTAGCTGTTTGAGCTCCATGGGGAATCTTGAACTCACAGAGATTCACTCCCACTGTTTCAAAAGAGAAAATTGCCTGCCCCCACTGTGAGTGGGGGGTGGGTAAAGAGACATAATGGAGGCTGGGGGAGGCGAGGGGGGTTCGGCCGCAACAATGTGCTCTTTATAAACCCGAGTGATGGAAACAGAATTGATGCTCAGGCTTAAAATGAATGAAGGCTCCCGCACAGATCTGGCAGGACCTGGGTCTCCGTTTCTAACCATCTCCTGGCCATGCCAATGTGGCCAGCCCGTGCAATGGACATTCAAGCCCTGAAATGTTGTCACAAGACAGTAGTCATTCATCTGTTGATTGTTAGCAAGTTCTTTAATCCCAGACTAAGCAAAAGACAAGGTGAACTCTGCCAGGAAGACGAAGAAACAGGGAGAAATCACCACCCATATAAAGACCACACAAGCACCTGCTGGGTGACATCCGCACACATGAGACACTTCCTCTTTAGAAAGTGAGCAGGTAGGCCTGATCTCCAGAGGCCAAGGCTAGTTGAGCATTGTGAGTGTGCAGAGGAAATTAGGTAGAAGCTTTGGGCTTCTGGATCCGGCTCTCTAAAGGTACCACCTTCAGCCTAGAGACCCCCAGCACTCACCCTCACTGCTCTCTCCTTCTGCAGGGGAAATCTGCGCATTCAAGATCCATGGGCAGGAGCTGCCTTTTGAAGCTGTGGTGCTCAATAAGACATCTGGAGAGGGCCGGCTCCGTGCCAAGAGTCCCATCGACTGTGAGCTACAGAAGGAGTACACATTCATCATCCAGGCCTATGACTGTGGTGCAGGACCTCAGGAAGCAGCCTGGAAGAAGTCACACAAGTGAGCTTTCTCCCACTTCCACCCTGGGCTATCCACTCCCATTTATTCTGTTTACAAACTGTTCTTTAAGTATGTCTACCTATAGTTCACGCCAGGGGTATGTTTGGAAGATGGTTTAAAACTCCCAATTCCTTTAGCATCCCTTTGCCTAGGAGCAGGAAGTGGGCTATGGTGGTGGTGATTGGGGGCAGAGGTACTCATGTTATAACTGGTCATATTGGAAAAAGACCCAGATGTGGCCTAGGTGATGGTGAATGCTCCCAAAGCATCTACACAAGATGGTTTCTACCCCAGGAATACTGTACCTGTTTTTCTTCTCTGGAAGAGACTCTTAGGCCACCTCCAGGATCGAGTGCAAACACTGTTTCCTATAGGAACCATTCCCTAATCCACCCCTCTCCTCAGACCCAGTCTAAACTTTTCTCTGCATTTCTCCAAAGTTCTTTGTTTCTCTCTTTCACATTCTTCTCTCCTTGAGTCAACAGTTCTCTCCCTTATGGAGTTTAGCTCAGAGCATAACACATTGACTTCTTCCTGAGTGGAGAAAGGAGTAGACAGATGAAGGGAATAGGGAAAAGGGAGAAGACTAAGAGGGAAGGTGTCACCTGAGGTGAAAAATAGGGAATGACAGAGAATGAAGAAGATTTGTTCAGCATCAAGACAAGAGCAGGTTGCTCTGGTTGGTACCCAGAGGGAGGGAAAACAGAGCACTCAGGTAACAGTTGCTCTGAGCCCTTGAGGCCTCGTCACTCATGTGGTCTTGGGCTCCATCAATGCCCCCACAACACATGGTGTGAGTCCTTCTTTACTGTGCATTCTTCTTTCTGATTGGTGCTCCAGGGCTGTGGTCCACATCCAGGTGAAGGATGTCAATGAGTTCGCACCCACCTTCAAAGAACCAGCCTACAAAGCCATCGTCACAGAGGGCAAGATCTATGACAGCATCCTGCAGGTAGAAGCCATCGATGAGGACTGCTCCCCCCAATACAGCCAGATTTGCAACTATGAAATTGTCACGACGGATGTGCCTTTTGCCATTGACAGAAATGGTAAGTGTCCTGAAAAGATCCCAGTTTGTCAAGGAAACATATTTACTGTTCCTGCTCTCAAGACCTAGAAGGGGCCCAAATGGTACCTCCCTAGAGACCCTTTATCTAAGCACCATGACCTAATTCTGCACTTGAGTTGATGACTCATATATAATTAGAAACTTTTTATGTATAAACTACGAGAAAACCCCAGGAACATCAATGAATATGGTCTGGAGAACTCATAATCTCGCACATTTGAATACAAAACAAAGGCAGTGTCCTGGAATAATTATTTATTATCTAGGTGTGTGCCTTATCATCACCTTGGGCACATCTGGATGCCTTTGAATAATTTTAGTTGTAACATGAGCCCCCCCAATGACCACCACAACAACTTGCTCTCTGCTCCCGGGCAAATAGATATTAACAGAACTGGGAATTTTAAACCACTTTCCAACCATAAATTTGTTAAGAAATCTTTAAAACTCTTGCCAGCTTTCCCTTTGAGAATTTCAACTGTAGCAGTGCCTTCCTCCCAGTTTGTATTGAACTGAAAATGATTCCATTAAAACCATTTGGATATTTCTCATCACCATTAATATCAGTCTTATTAGAGTGTACACATGGCTAGAGGTCCAATCAACTCAATCCATTTGGACTAGAACTTGATTGTAAGGAAATAGTACTATTTGCTGAGTACATTGCTCATTATTAGTTTGAGTTGTGTGGGTGTCTGTTTATTATCCCCTCTTCATTTCAGGCAACATTTGAGTTAGGATACAGTAGCACAGGATACAAAAGTTGCAAGCCCTGAAGCATTCTGTAAAGCAAGTGTTAGGTTTAGTGATGGGCTCAGAGTAGAGCTAGAATAGAACTCAAGAGAGACACAAGCTTGCCCTCATGGAAATTACCAAGCAGCAGGGTGAAGAGGGAGGAAGGGAGAATGTTAAGGGAAAATAAATAGTAAAAACAATGTACAAAACATTCTGGGAACTGGCCTTAGACTGGAAATTAGATTTGAGAATTTTTCTATCCAACATCTATGAGGGAAACAAATTAGTCATTTGCTCCTAAGTCTTCAGGAATGCTTCATAATATTGAGATCAAAAGGAAGCGTGTTCTATAATGTAATCTTCTGAGTCATAAGAACAATAGCAGAGTCCATACAGGAAGGGAACAACTTCACTCCCACCTTCAAATAGCTTCCCGTATGATCTGCCTGACTGTTGGGACAAAAGGCTAAAGGGCATGGGACTAAGAGTTACCTCTCTGGACATCATTATTCCAAGTTGCACGGGGAAGCAGATCTGTGCACAGGAAAGGGAAGATGGGAATACAGAAGTGAAGATGAGTTCTATTTGTAGAATCATCCAGACCCTCACAGCTTCTCTAGGAAGCCAAGCCTACAGGCTGGCCTGTACCCAACACACACACACACACACACACACACACACACACACACACACACACACTCACTCACTTGGGAATTTGAGCCATGACAAGTACATGGTAAATAGTAAGACATCTGAGCAGAGTCATCAGTGATTGGTGGTCAAGCTCCACTTGGCCTCGTGGTCCTTGTTCTCAAGAGCTCCCAGGGAGAGATCAGATGCAAATTCTTCTATCTGAGGTAAACTGCCCCAGTCATGACGATAATTACTCACCTTGATGAGCCATTCCGCTAACATATGCCAATTTATTTCCCTGGCTGTCTCATTAAAAGTGAGTAATGGGCCTTTGCCAGGTCTCTACCTCCAACTTTGGTTTACAATGTAAAGATGATGAGGAGAGTTGGCTCTCCTAGAGAGTGCGGCTCCCCAGCAGAGACGTTTACAAAAGCAGCTATCCAAGTAATGAAGACAGGACCTGGGCAGCTCCCAGTCTAATGAGCTTCTCAGCAGGCCCTTATCCATCACTTCTGTGGTGACCTTCTCAGCTCCTTGAAGTTCTTCGCATGTGAGCAACTCATAGAAACTGCGGCTGAATGTTAGGTACCTCCCTTGGCCACAGGTTCTCCACATTCTTCATCCCGCAGCTAAGTAGATGCTCCCAGGTCTTCAACTTTCCAGGCTCTTTGCTTATGGGGAGAAAGAAGGAGACATAGAAGCAGGAAGGGTGGAAGACATTAGGTAGAGTCAGAATGACCTCCTATACCTACAGACTCAACCTTTTCCACCTGTAAACCCTTCACCTTCTTCCTTGTCAAAGCTCGGTAGCATCGACCCAGTTATTGTGGAGTTCTGAAGCTGTGGATGGATGTGCATTTTGAGTACTCACCAGATAAGCAGTGCTGAGTAAGGCTGCTATCTAGAGTCATTGAATATTTCTTCCTGTGACTGGGTCATAGGGTTCTTAGTCACTCTCCATGCAATCTGGGCTGAGAGGAGCATGTAACTATAAAGTAAGGATTTTACCACCATCTTGGAAAGTTCTAGATCTTTTGATCTCAATATTATGAAGCATTCCTGAAGACTTAGGAGCTAAGTGGTCTAGAGGCTCCATCTGCTTGCTCCCAGCCAGCCTCTCCTGTATAAGCAGAACCTGGATCCCTATTTTCCTTAGACAAGTGGAGAACCCTACAGCAGGAAGAATTTCCTAACACTGTTGGCACCTGGGGCTTACCACTACAAATCTCTTCCTCAATGATAATCAAAAGGAACAGATTGGAGTTCAGGTTCATAAACAGAGTGTAGGGTAAGACCTCCAAGGAGACAGAAAAAGTGGTTCCCAGTTTGTTCCCCCAACATAGAACAAGTACACAGCCATGCATAAAACACCAGGCAATGAAAATATCTTGAGAATAACTACACAAAAATCAGGTAAGAGCATCAGTTTAATTTTACCCACATCATCCCTTCCCACACACTGGTGGTACCCAGCACAGAGAAAAAAAATCCTTTGCTCACAAATTCCTCTCACAGAGAAAAGTGTAGCATGCTGAACCACCAGCTTCCCCAGTCTTTCAAAACAGTTCCCAAGTGACTTACTTCACCATCCCACTCTGATCACTGGGGAGGCCAGCATAGCTAAGAATGTCGGGCAATAGCTAAGGAGAAAATTAGATGGCCAGGGGCCTCTCAGGCTCAGCCAGGTGGCAGAATCCACCATGGTCTTCAGTGGCCTGCTCTGCAGGGAACACCCAAGGTCTTCACTGGGCACCTCTGCCTCCCTCTTGGTCACTACTGCGTGGCCCCTGTAGCTTCATTATTATGTTCCCCTGCAGTGTCTAGCCTGGTGGATCAACACCATCAACCACATAGGGAGCCAGCATTAGCACAGTAGAAACGGGTCCTCTCCTCTTTTACTACTAAGGAGCCCATAACTTTTCACTATCTCAGTGTCCAGGTGTTTGAGCCTTTATGCCTCTTCTTCCTCTCACCAGGAGATAACCTTGATCATCCAGGGACACCCAATCAGACACCAGTACAACCAGTGTATCATAAGCAAATGACCTATGTACCCAGTGCCAGCATCAGCTGGCCATAACGTATGTGCTTGTGATTATTCACATGAAGCATTCATGATTATTCACCCTGATCCATGTGCCAATGAGCAGCCAGCCTCAACTCCTCCTATTATCAGGTCTGTCCACTGAGCCTATGGTTATCTCATGTAGCTGTCTGTGTGCCTTCCAGCCCTTACCTCCCATCACCAAACCCTGAAGTCACATTCACTCCTACAGCTGGCCCTCATAGATATACAGATGTGTACTGTAAGCTCTAATGCCTCTAGCTATAAGTGTGCATGGAGCCGCCCACCCAGCCACTAATGCCCATTGGCTCAGTGTACTCACAGTCAACCCTTGTAGCTACACAAAGGTCTATAACCAGCCCCAGCTGCATTATCTTGTTGTTTGCACCACTGCCCTGCTCGCATTTATAGCTACTTCTGGCATCTGCCTGCATTCATACTGACAGCTTGAGCCCTATTGGTGCACATATACAAACAATTGGCCTAATCCCTTTTGCTGGCTCCTATGAATAAACTGGGTAAACAAAGCCAATCTTTATAACAGAGTATCCGCACAATGCCAGCCTTATGCCTGAGGCTGTGTGCATGTACAGTACCCTACCCATACCCATACCTAGTTGGCCTTATCCCAACCCTTGCCATCATGTGCATTCCTGATGCCAGTTAGATGCTCAGGATCTGCTGCCTCAGCTGCTTGGCACAGTTACCATAAGGATACCAAGATGCTCCCCTGCCATAGTATCCATAGCAATGCCAAGGACTGTATACTGCTGATGTTGTAAACCCGAGATTCCTGATCCAAGACATCATGTTCTTCCTTTCATACCTAGAACCACATGCTTGACACTGAGTATGGGCGACAGTGTTTCTCCTCACAGTGAAGGTATTTCATTTCTGAAGCCATTCCTATAAGTCTAGGAAAGGAAGTTGAACTTTCTTCAAATGCTCAGGAGTCATTCTCACATCCCACATATAATTTCAGTTCCACGGGAACCAATGCCTTCTCCTGGCCTCTATACAAGCATGAGTGTGGGACATACATATATGCAGGCAAAACACACAGAGATAAAAATAAAACAAAAGTTAAAGTGTTAAAACATTACATTACTGACCTGTAGAAAATAATGTACTATACAACGATAACAAAAATCCCTGCAAACAAAGAATGAAATCCATCCTTCAAAAATGAGAAAGATGAACAAAAGAGAGTCCACTACCCCTAGACCTATCTTACAAGAAATGAAAAATCATCTCTTGAACTGAAGCAAAATGATGGTATTTAATAATATCAAAACCTATGAAGCCCTTGGCACTAACAACCACATATCAAATTTACAGTATTCTGATACTATTGTTGAGGTAGGTAAGTTACTTATAAATATATATTAAAGGCAAAAGTATTAAGACTGAGTATAGCTCATATAATACATGAATAGGTACAAAAGCAGGGAAAGTGTGGAATCCAAAATACACACTTGGAGATAGAAGTTATAGAGCTTAACTGAAGTTAAGGTGTCAATTTTAAAACAATTGGCATAACTATAAGACATTTCATGTAAACCTCTTAGTAACCTTAAAGGAAATCCTCATAGGTGCATAAAAGGGAAACCAATAAAAGTACACTACTATAGAAAATTATCAAGTCACAAAGAAAGGAAAATGAAGCAGTGAATAGAATCAGAATCTGGAAAATAATTTAAAATAACAATATTAAGTCCTGATGTACTGATAATTACTTTAGGTGCAAATGGACTAAATTTAACAATCAAAATTCACAGGGGCTAAATGAGAAGAAGAAGGTCAATATTTAATGATAAGGATTGATTTATCAATAGGCTAACACCATTGTAAAAAAAAAAAGCCCACGTGTGTGTAGCATTAAAGAATCTAAATATAAAAGAAAATACTCACAGATCTGAAAGAAGAAACAAGCAATAATAGCAGGAGTCTTTAATGCCCACCTTTAGAAATGGACAGATCATCTGGATAGAAAATCAATAAGAAAACATTGCACTTAAATTATACTTTAAAGCTCGATGTACACAGAGCATTTTCTCAACAGCAGCAGAATACAAAGCACACAGGAGACAGATTCAGGACAGATAATATTGAAGCACAAAACAGCTTTAAGTTTAAGAATAAAATCGCATCAACTACAGCTGTATGAAACTATGGAGTAATAGAAGAAGGAGAAAAAAATAATTTTCATAAGACATTTCATGTAAACCTCTTAGTAGCCCCAAAGCAAATCCTTGTAAGTGCATATCAAGAGAGAGATGAGAGTTGACGTGTAACCCATCCAAACTTGAACTGTTGAAAAAGCAGGTCTAAGAAGGAAATTTATGGTGGTAAGAATCATGTTTTTTTTAAGAGGACAAAAACAAAACAAAACAAACAAACAAACAAAAACCCCGTAAAACAACTTGCTGTTGAACCTCATGGAAATATAAAAAGAACAAAGAAAATAAAAAAGTGGCAGGAAGGTTGGCTAACCATGATCAATACAGAATAAGTGGGAAAAAACAACAGACAAACAATAGGAAATAGATCAGTGAAGGATATTCTGCAAAGATAAAACTGACAAACCTTTAGCTACAGTAGAAGGATAAAAAGGAAACAAGAAAACAGATACTGCAGAAATACAAAGGAAAGCAAGATAGTGCTAAATATGGCTATGCCCCACCAATTGACTAACCTAAAAGAAATGAATTCCTTCTTAGGATCATATGGTCTACTGAGACTGGGTAAGTAAAATGAGCAAGGAGATTGAATCAGTAATTTTAAAATGTGGTCTTCTATGCATGGACGCCCAGGATTTGATAGCTTCCCAGCCATCTACCACATATTTAAAGACTCACTAGAACCAGTTCCTCTCAAACTCTCCTTAAAAAAAATTAAAGATGAGAAAGTGCTTCCCAACTATTTTTAAAGGCTGACTTTTCCTCTATACCAAAATCAGATAAGGATATCACATTACAGAACAAGGATGCCCCAATATCCACAAGAACTCAGAAGCAAAAAGTCCTCAACAAAATCCTAGCATAATACCTTAGCTACTCTTCCTGTGGTGGTCAAATGTTCTGACAAAAGCGACTTGCAGGAGAAAGGGTTCTGGCTCACAGTTCAAGCACAGTCCCTTTTAGTGGAGAAGATGGGGTAGCAGGTCACTTCTCTTTAATGGTGCTGATCTCCTTGGCAGCTAGTTACAGCTGCCTTGTTACCTCTCTCCTTGTCTGAAAGTCTAAGCTTGCTCACCTGCATTTCCTCTGGCAAACAAAGGAATTATCTTTAAGTTCAACTTCATACAAGTTCTCATGTAGCAGCAGAAAGAAGTCAGATTCCTGGACAAAATAAAATACAAATTGACCCTAGTTCAACCATAAGAGTTTGTGTTCCCCTCTGAAACCTTATGAAGCAGGCCTCTACTATCTATGTTTCTTCCAGTATTGTCTTTAATTCTACCACCACCAGAATGTCCTATTAAGCTCTTTCTATAGTATTCAAGGATTTTATAACCCAGAATTCCAAAGTGTTCCAAATTCCTCCCACAAACCATTCCCAAAAGCCTAAAAATTACATGGTCACGTTCATCTTGCATACTATATAGCAAGTCCCCATATACCATTACGAAACTGTATCTTAGTTACTTTCTCACTTCTGTGACTAAGATACCTTGACATGAGCAATTGAAGGGAGAAAGAATTTGTTTTGTCTTATTCAGTGATCTATTGCTGTGGAGAGACACCATGACCACAGCAACTCTTATAAAGAAAAACATTTAATTGGGCTGGTTTACAGTTTCAGAGGTTTAGTCCATTATTGTCATGGTGAGAAGCATGGTAGCACACAGGCAGACATGGTGTTGGAGAAGTAGCTGGAGTTCTTCATCTGCAGAGAGAGACCTGCAGACAGCAGGAAGAAAGAGACACTGGGCCTGGCTTAAGCATTTTAAACTCCAAAGCTTACCCCCAGTGATGTACTTCCTCCAACAAGGCCACACCTCTGAATCCCTGTAAAGTAGTGCCACTCCCTAATGACCAACATTCAAGTCTATGAATTAGACTCCCTGTGGGGAAGGGCACTCTTATTCAAACCACTATAGGGCTACAAGGCAGGGCTAAAGTCCATCCGGCAAGGAGGGGCCACAGGCATGTAAGACGTGGTGGCAGGAATGGGAGGCTGGCTGCTCATATTGTATCCTCACTCAGGAACCAGAGGGTTAACAGGGAATGGAGATGGACTATAAATCCTTAAGGGTCACCCCGAGTGACCCACCTCCTCCAGTGAAGCCCCACCTCCTACAGATTCTGTAACCTTTCCAAATAAAACCATTGGTTATGGCCTAAGTGATAGAATACATAAACCTATTGAGAACATTTCACATTCAAACCATAACACACACTAAATTAAATAACATATTAAAAAATTATACACCATGAGCAAGTGAAATTTATCTTTGGGATGTAAGGAAGATTCACCACACACCCATGAAATGATGTAACATACCATATTTATCAAATCAAAGACAATAACATATGACCATTTTGATAGATGCAGAAAATGTATTTGGGGGAATATCCATACTTTTTCATGATAAAACTTCTTAGCAAACCAAGACGATAGGCAACAGGGCAAGGAAAAAAAGATTTAACTAAAAATCTTTTTTTGCAGTAATAAAGCAATCAGCAAAGCAGGACGGCAGCCTACAGAATAAAGAGAATATTTAAAAGCTGTATGCACAGTAATGAGTTATGCCACACATACACAGGATTCATCAAACTCATTAAGAAGATAAGTGCCAAGCACCTGAATAGACTTTCTCCCTAAGAAAACATAAAAAGGCCAGCAGGCATGAGAAAAAAAATACTCAGTGTCACCAACCATAAATGAAACACTAATTAAAACCTACCTCAATGAAATGTTACCCCTCAACTGTCATACTGCCTTTATCAAAAAGCCAAGAGAGTCATAGCACAAATGTTATAAGGTGGTTGAGGAAAATGAAGGTTTTATATATGGTTGGTCAGGATGTACATTTATACAACCATCCGTTATAAAAATGACAAAAATTAGAAAGAGAATTGCTATATAATCTTAATTCTCCCAGTCCTGGAAAAATAAATTGACTTTCTAGAGGTGATAATGGATGCCCATAATTTATTGCAACAAAGTTTGCAGTACCCAAGACATGGAACCCTAAGGTGTATAGAAAAGAAAATGAAAGAGATGTGCCCCCCCCACACACACACACAGAGTGATACACACCGACATGTGCACTGAAAGCTATTCAGTCTTAGAAGGGAAGTGGTTCGAATGCAACAACGTTGATAGCCTGTAGAGCATCATGTTCAGTGAAATAAGCAAGAGAGAACCACAAACAGTATATGATGTCGTGTATATGAGAGGCCTTTTGAATTCATAGTAATGGAGAGTATAATGGTGTTTACTAGGGATTTGGGGGTGGGAAAATGGAAGACATCAGTCAAAGTGTCTAAGCATTCAGTTATATGGGGAACCAGTACTGGGGACCTAATGACAGTATGACAACCATTGTTGCTATGGAATATATGCATTACAATTTGAACTTTGACGAGTGTAGATTTCAAGTATTCTCAAGCACATATAAATAACTAGGTGAGGTGTAAATACATCAAATATTAAAGTATTGACTATGGGAGTCATTTCAAGGAGTTCAGTTATATCAAACTGTCACACTATACACTTGTTATGATATAGATAGAAACAGGTAGCCAAAAGGTTCCTGTGTTAAGACTTGGTCTCTAGGTAGTGAACCCAAACACTGAGATGTGATTGGATTGGAAAGACTCTGACCTCATCAGTAGATGAGCCTTCTGATGGCATTGTAGGAGGGTGTGGGGACTGAGAGGAGGCCTCATTGAAAGAAGTAGGTCACTGGACACATGCCTTGGTAGGGAATACTTTGTCCACACTTCTCCTGGCTTTCCCTGCTTCCTGGCCCACTATGAAGCAATTATCTTTGCCAACCCAATGCTCCTGACATTTGTCCTCATCTCAGGCCCCAAAGAAACAGAATCAACAATGGACCATGGACTAAAAGCCCTGAAACCATGACTCCAAACATATCTCTTCCTCTTTTGACCTGTTCCTATCACACATAGGTCACACTGACTGAAAGGCCAACAACACAATACCCTAAACATATAGGGCTTGTCAATTGCACCTTATAAACCTGAGGGAGGCCCACCAATGCTCCCACGGCTGGGAGGAGCGAGGATGAGAGTCCTTGACAACTTAGTTCAGCCTTGTCGCAAAGGTTTATCAATAAAGTCGGAATTGGATATCTGAGTAAATTCATGCAACGGGGAACTTGCTAGGATATAGCAGGGAGACGAGCAGCATCGCGCATGTCTGCGGTTTGTTCCCTTTGCCATTTTCCTAGAACCAAGTTTGAGCTGAGGGATTGATTCTGAAAAGGTCTGGGCAATTTCACAGTAACTGCCATAGATCACCAAGCACATTTCCAGAAGGGCGGCCACGACTGAAATGCCACCTGCAAAAGGGTGAAGGGCTGTGTGCTGACTTCAGCCTTCTCTCCTACACTTAATTAAAAAAAAAATAAAGCAATAGTAACTTAATTAATATGTGAGGTAAATTTTGATTGGCCCTTAAGGGTTAACCTCCAAGTTCATTTAGACTTTGATGAACAGACTGCAGCTCACCTAAGTTTACTGTTCTGGTAAGCAGCCAGGAGGTAAAAGCTCACTCATAGGTGGAGTAAAAGAAACATTTGCAACAGATGGTGGTTTGTTTGTTTGATTGTTTGCATGTTTGCTTTTTGAAAGCTCTCTCTGAGCTTTCAAAGCATTTTTAAATGTGTGTCTTCTCCCCCAAACAACCCTCTCCCATGCAACAATGGGCCACGTTATTATACCCTCATTTGTGACCTAATGTTTCAAGTTCTTCCCTTTGAAAGTCATTTGCACGTGCATGCAGTTGGTGGTGGTGGTGGAGAAAGTAAATTAGTCTCCCAGACAGTTTCATTAAGACTTGTTCCGGAAGTAGAGCTGCAACAAATTGAGCTAAAGATTCCCTTTGTGTGTTTATTTTTCTGCTACAATCAATAGTGCTTCGTCAGCTTAATGTTACACCAATTGTCAACCCGGAGCCTTCCTCTTTTAAGTGGCATGAGTTTCTGGACTCATTTCATTCTGAAGAAAGAGAAATACTTGTGCTCAAAAACCAATAGGGTGCTGCAGAAACATTTCTTGTGATGAGTTTAAGGTACTTCTGCTCGGCAGAGTCCTTCCCTGTGTTAAGGACAGCCACAGACAAGTTCATAGAGTCCAGAGGATGATGGATCTCAACCTTCCGAATAATTAGACCTTGTAATACAGTTCCTCACTCTGTGGTGACTCCCAACCATAAATTTATTTTTGTTGCTGCTTCATTGCTATCATTTTACCACTATAATGAATCATTGTGTAAATATCTGTGTTTTCCATTGGTCTTAAGTGAACCCAGTGAAAAGGTCATTCCACCCCAAAGGGGTCAGGACCAATATGTTGAGAACCACTACCATAGGGACTGCTACCAATCCCAGGAACCATTCCAGACCTGTGCAAGCCTTCAGGAGTAAGGCCAATGTGTGAAAGAAAGTACAAGGAGTTCTACATACATATGACATGGCAATACAGAAGGGTAGCAACCCCACTTTTA
Organism: Rattus norvegicus; assembly: GCF_021556685.1. Lineage (NCBI taxonomy): Eukaryota > Metazoa > Chordata > Mammalia > Rodentia > Muridae > Rattus > Rattus norvegicus. The sequence continues at coordinate 105,946,342 of NC_141541.1, read as the reverse complement.
CTTAGAAAATGTGGTCCTGAGTCAATAGGTGCTTTGTGTTTTCAAAAATAGCTGAGAGCACACAGCAAAGGTGTGTCTCGGTTCCAGCGTCTTGGGTGTCTTTGTATTTTCTGACATGGACCAGAATGTGCTGGGAGATGTGATGGCTAAATCAGCTTCCCCACTCTTAAGAGCAAAGTTTGGTTTTCTATGATTGTGGTGGTGGTTGTGGTGTTATTGTTGTTGGTGTTGTTGTTATTGTTGTTGTTGTAGCACATTGCCACAATCTGGATGGATAATATTTAAGTGTTGAAATAAAGTACTAGGGAAATAGAAAATAGGTGTCAGACACAACCATTCTGTGTTTGTTGATTTGTTTTCTTGTTTCTGTATTCATAATTTCACTTGGGGTAAGAAGAGGTAACATCTGAGCTCTTGTTTGCTATCAATGCCAAAATCAAATGGAGAGGGAGAGGAAGAGGGGGAGGGGGAGGAAGAGGGAGAGGGAGAGGAAGAGGGGGAGGGAGAGGGGGAGGAGAGGGGGAGGGGGAGAAACAAAGAGAGAATAAAGGGAAGAAATGGTCCCCAGAAATTGAAGATCTTAACGTTTAGTACTAAACACTTGGCCTTTATCCACACGCACCCTCACTTGGAACAAAATAGCATTCCACCAAAAAAAAAAAACAAAAACAAACAACAAACAAACAAAAACCCAGCCAGTCTATGTTCTGCTCATTAATGAGCAAATATTTGTTTCTGATCATATTAAATTCCTCTGAGCAAATACCCATGAATGGCTCTAAACACAGTGTTTGGTCTCTCTTGGAGAAGAAAAATGTCTCTTTCCTCAGGGCGAGGGATCTGTTATTCTGTGCAGCTTTCAGAAGGGAGGTCACACATTTTCTTATTGATTTTACTTCCTATTTGGTAGCAAAATAATGTGAGAAGAAGCACTGAGCCTTCCTGGCGACAAGCCCAGATGCTAAAAATGATGTGCCAGGATATTGTCTGGATTCCATCTCTTTCCCAGAAGCTTCATGGTAGATGGGTATTCTGCCCCACATGGGGGCCACATGTGTACACACTCAGGGTGGTTTTCTGCCAACCTACTACTTGTAAAAACAGGCCAGTTAGATTCCAGATGTTGCTTGGGATCCTTTAGCAGTCCCCATTGCACTAAGAGATGATCTACCCAGTGGTCCCTTGGAACCTACCACCAAAGCACAAGGGGATTATGGATGGCAGCTATGCTCCTGCTGGCCTTCGTCTTCACAAAAAGGTGGAGGGGGCTCTGAAGGCTGGTGGGATGGGAGAGAGTACTGGAATAAGTGCAGCCTACTGCACTTAATCAGAGATGAGCATGTGTCTCCCTGTTCTTCAGGCAACATCAGAAACACTGAGAAGCTGAGCTATGACAAGCAACGCCAGTATGAGATCCTGGTAACTGCTTATGACTGTGGACAGAAGCCCGCTGCTCAGGACACCCTGGTCCAGGTGGATGTGAAGCCAGTGTGTAAGCCTGGCTGGCAAGGTGAGTCTGATTCCTATCGGTCCTGCTGTGTGAAGGCAACTTGTCCTGGGCCACAGAGGGTGCCAGCTGTGCCCACAGATCTCATAACACTTGCCTAAAGGGAGTTTTAAAGTATAGTCGTCGTGTATTCTCACAACTCTTCCGTGATACAATCTGCATTTCACAGTTAAGAATATCAGAGGCAACTTAACTCTAACCACAATTGTCCCTTGCTCAAATTTCATCATACTTCAGGGCTTGGGAGATAGTGCCAGGGTTTGTTGACCTCACCCAAGGGTGCCGAGCCTGACAGATGTGTGTCAAGTTCTGCGTTCATGCTCAGCACATAGGGATTGTCTGCTGATCCTCATGCACACCACACAGGGGTGGGCGAGAAGGATGGAGCCTCCGGAAGAGGGGGTTTCTAAACGCCTGGTGCAGGGAAGGGAAACTGTGGTCCTCAGTGGAGTTTCATTTTGTGTCTGTTTAGATTTTTCAGGAAGCAAAGACAGAGCATGTTCCAGTCATCCCCTTGGTGACTGACTGATGGGAGGTAGGGAAGGCGAGGGCAGCTGCCTAGATGGTTCTTGCAAAGAACTGAGTGGTCTTTAGAACAGTAACAATTGTTCTAAGCAGCATCACTGGGTCTGGGGATCACAGAGGGATGGATGCTAGTCTTGTCTCTATGTCTCGGGTTTGGTACAGACTTGCTCTGTTTCTTCTGCACGTGTTGAGGATGCTATCAGTCTTAATTCCTCATTCTCCATAGTGCTTTGCAAGACCACTCCTCTTGTGGCTTCTGCTTGCTGCTTCTGAATGATGTGCCTTTTAAGCCTCCGGTCTCATTCTTCACCCTCTCTCTGTCTGTCACACATGCCTCTCTCAAGCACACGGATGCCAAACCATCCTGTGGTGCCAGCCACTCGTTCTGAGTACAAGCCACCACAGCTGGACAGGGCAGTCAGAACGCAAAGACACCTGTGGCTGAGACACTGCCTGCGCTTGCCCTGCTCAGAGGGCAGCTCTCCATGAGCTTCCACAGCACCGCCTGAATGTGCATAAACTGAGAGGAGAGAGCTGGGAACCCCGGTGCTCATCTCTGAGAGAGCTGGTATTGTGTGGACTTGAACAAAGTAGTGGGATGTGTGTGCACGTTCATGTGCCTGTGTGTGTGTAAAACAAAGTACAGTACCTTAGATCAGTATGCTTAGAATCAAGCAATAGAGAAAGATGGATATGCTAGCCAGGCATAGAGAATAATTTAAACATTATTCTGCAATATCATACCCAAGAAGGTGGAGTAGAGGGATTGGGAATTGGAAGCCAGCCTGGATTATAGAATGAAACTGTTTTAAAAAAAATCTACCTGCCTCCCTGGAATAATCCAGCGATGAGGGAAGAAAAGAAAGAAGAGAGCAGAGCAAGCCAGACTAGAATAGGAAACTGGTTTTGCAACTTCAGGAGCCTGATCTCAAGGTTATGGGAGGCAGGATTCTGCCTGGCTCACTATGGCACTTCTCAGGTTAGCACAGTACCTGAGCCTCATGGATGATGCTTAAGAAATGATGGATGAATGAATAGCTGAGGAGGAAGTCACTGTGTTATTTTAACTTGGAAAGATCATCAGTGAAAGACAACCCTTTCTAAAGAATGCCCAGAAAACAACAAGAACAACAAAAAACCAGATGCTTTGGAAGCAGGGAGCATGATCACAATGGAGTTTTAAGTGGGAAAAACAAAACATGAGGTTGTATCTAAAAAAATGATCCCAGTACTTTTTGACTTTGACAAATGAGGCACCTACAGCCTATGGAGAACGTGTTCATGCCTATATTTAAACATTATTTATAGAGTTTTGTACTTGTTAAATCTATGCAAATTTAGCATTAAGTGTATGATTAAAAAAAATAACTTGTCATCATGCTTAATTTTGTGTGTGAAGGGTGAACCAGGCACCTACCCTGTAGTGTGTAATGGTGCTGGCAATGAGTGTAAGTGATCTTGGGCAGCCAGGACGGTGCCTGCTGCCTGTACTGTCTTCAGCCCCACCAGAGGCTCAGGCACGAGGAGCCTCTTAATGATGTTAAGAGGATTAATGAATGGGCAGTGAAACCTCAGTTTAAAAAACTGTCTTTCCTGGAACAAAGGAAAGAGGAAAAAAATCCATTCCCTGAATCAGTTCATCATGTCAGGCAGTGATTTACACGTGTGTGGTATTAGAACCAGCTGCTTCCTCGTGGCTCCTTGCCTAAGTTGGTGACTTGTGGTGGCAGTTACCGCCATGCTTTATGCTTTGAGAGCCTCTCCTTCCAGCTCACCTGCTACAAATTCTATCAAATCCCTCTCCTTACTACCCTGGTAGCCTTCGGATTATAGCTGGGCTCTCCAGGCTATCTGTTGTGTTCTGGAGTGTTTATAGTACCTTTCAGCCACTTGTCACACGTGCATGAGCATATGTGCGCGCACACACACACACACACACACACACACACACACACGCATACACACACCCACGCACAGGATCTCCAGAGAACACTTCTCTCACCCACCTAACATCTTTGTCCCAGACGTGTAAGCATCTCTTACCTCTAGTCCTCCCAACCTGTTATCTCTTCTACCATTGGTCAAAACTACAGACTACCATCTATGTGGACATCTTTCTCCAAGGAAAACTGTACCCAGATGGCTCCAGATGTGGTTCTTGCCTTGTCCGGTATCTCAGCTTTGCAGGTCAACTTAGAGTGAGCCACGTCTTGTGGGTTTCTTTGTTGCCCATAGACGAAGCCACCTCATAGTGATGAGTAGAGAGGTTAGCCTTTACTAAAACATGGCTGAAGGAATACTTTGTACATGGAAGAAGAGCCAGAGAGGAGAGACGAGCAGCCCAGCTTTCAGAAACTGTTCCGACTAGGAAATGGAAGAGGCATGGTTAGAGAGGTTGAGGGCAAGGTAGATAGACGGCCGAGACCTTGAAGTCAGAGTGAAGAGCTGCAAGACCTCAGACCCTATGAGGAGTCCCATGCATGTGCCCAGTGAGATTCCCTGCAGTCCTGTAGGAGAGCACGGGCCCCTCTCCAGCTCACTTCCTACTAGCAGCTCAAGCCAGCAAACACAGCTTGGTAGTTAGAATTCTTGTACCTGTTCTAAGCCATTTCCCTGCAGGCAGGAGGGGATTGCAGCACAGTGAAAGCAATCCATCATGTTCTGGAGCCCTGCCTCCTCAGGAGCGCTCCCAATCTGCACCCCCACAGAGCCTCCCTGCAGCCAGCTTCTTCCAGGGATTTTTCACAGCTGAGCAAGAGGACCTCTGATAGGTGGAGCCTCCCCAAGCCCACAGGAATCTGCTCCCAGACTCCAGTGATGGTCCAGAGCAGTCTCCTGACTTCTATCACAATAATTGCACCCACCCACATTACTTTGCTCCATCTCTGGCCTTACTTACCTGTGTCTCAGACACTGACTCTGGTGCCAACTTTATTTCATACTCCAGCCAAGCTGTGGTCTCCTGAGACTATGTTTTTCCAGCTCCTGCCCCTTTCCGGTGGGTTGCTCTTGACTTCTCAGAAAGCACATGGATTCCTTGAGGGCATAACTACCTCTCACAGCTTTTGACATTGAATTTTCTATCACTTGCACAAAGACAAAAGACTCACATGTTAGCTTCACTCCCCAGTGTGTGCACCGGGGACTTACCAGGGATCCGGCTAGCAGCAAGAGGAGGAAGGAAGGGTTTGTTTGCAAAACAGGAGCCCAGGCATGCTCCTCCGAGGCAGTAACATGGACAAGTGAAAGGGACAGCTCACACCAGGTCAACAGGCTTTACTAGTGGGAAAGTTCCCTTTTGTGCTTGTACTGGGAAGAAGCATAAACTGCCACCTTGTTTTACCCAGCAGCTGGGAAAGTGATGTCCTTAGAGGTGCATCCAATTGTGGGATGAAGGACAATATGGTGAAGCACACATAGGACAGAGGCAGGCTGGTGGTACCATGCCTCTCCTGCAAGATGCATGGACTACGGTCATCTTGGTGTGTCATTTCCCTCTGTTGTTGGCTGGAATTTTGTCGGTTGGCCTGGGTGTTCTAAGAGGACATGAAGCAGGATCCACACCTGTGGGGAGCAGATTAATGCTGAGTCAATATATACTGTCACCATGAGCATGGCCATAGAGAGCACCCCAATACCTCAGACCCACAGGAACAGCCAAGCCTTCCCCAGGTCAGGATCAAGGGAAAGGCAGAGTCTTCGTCTGCCCGGGTCCGTGTGCAGATGCTGGCAGTGTTTGTAGGGAGTGTCAATAGTACTTCCCTCTTCCTTGATATTAACAGCCTACACCTGCAATACCAAGACAATCCCTCCCCACAGAGAATAGCTAAAACAGCCCCTCTGCTCAGCTGCATGCAATAAACCCATTTCCCTGACACAGATGTATAAAGTAAACACACCGAGTCTCTGGTGGCCGCTGCAGCTGGTATGTCTCCATCAGAGTGCATGACCCACGCACTCGGTGTGTGGTAATCTGTCATTTCTTCATTCCCTGTTGGCCCAGTTAGGCTAATACCTAAGCTGTGCAGGTCTCAACAAATACCCACTCAAGAGTGAAAAGGATCCAAAGGGTAGAGTGGAGCCTGTCAGGGGTGGTGGCAGGAACAGCACTGTGGCCCCATGGGGATGGAACTAAACCATAGGACCTTGTGGACCCCTCACTTGGGCATCATTCTGTCCCTCATTTCTTGTTCAGTTGTCAGTCTGGAGGTTTTGTATATTTGGTTTCATTTCGCCTGTTGTTTGTAGAAATGCTGTCCTTGCCCATGATTTTCTTTATAATTCTTCCTGCTTCCATGGTTCTCAGACTGATAGCATTGTCCTCCTTAACCTGCATGCCAGGTTATATACTTTCTACCTGGTCCTGCCAAGTGAGACCCAAACACCACTACTTCACTTCCCTTCAGGCAAGATGGTAGCCTACAAAAGACAGCATTGGAGATGGGCCTTCCTGGTGGCCCATCACTATTTGTCCCCTGGACTTGTAATTGTCCGGGCAACCAGACAAATGGATCTTGGCTTCCCGGGTTGCAGAGTCAGCTCTCTAATCCCCAAGAGACTCCCCCGATCCCTGAGCAGAGGTCTCCAGGATATTAGACATGACCTTCTCAGCACTTCACCCAGCTCGACTGCAAGTTTCTCCATGGGCTCAGACAATACCTTTTCTTCAAACCTTCATGATGATGGATCCTATTCAAACAAAAGGAAGAGAGATGAAGCCATGCAGTTGGATTCAGCCTCTGTGTTCTCCGGGGTTTGGAGGATTCTACAGGTGCATCAAATCATCCCAGATGTTCCTGTTTCAGCAGGATGGTTCTCCAGGGGAAGAAAATATGACATTTGGGAAGGGGGTGCTCCTCACAGATCACGCAGGTACCTGGATAGAATGCAGGTCCAGACTTAGTAAGACTAGAGAAGATCTGATTACTACGGGTGGATAGTGTTGAGGTTTGGTCTTTTGCTGTGTATTGTAATGCTAAGTGTAGGCACCCAAAACCTGGTTGCCCTGAGATGAGAGTCCCAATGCTATGTGACCTTGCCCCTAAGTTATTTCTGACTGGTAAATATAGATGCTGACAGCCAATAGATGGGAAGAAGAGACATACTGGAGTTGAGGATTCCCAGGCTTAGGGTCAGAGGAGAACCACAAGGGGAAGAAGAAGGTGAAGGGAGGAGAAGCTGCCATGGGTTAGATGAGTCTTGAAAACAGCTCTGAGGGCTGGCCAGTTGGAGTTAAGAGCAGCGTAGATGAAACATAGTAAGTAATACCTTAGGGTTATCAATAGGAAAGTAGATTCTAATCGCATAGAGCATAGATATCTGCCCAGCTCTTGTGCTGTTTAAGGCATATTATTGTAAATATAAAGGTTTTGTGTGCCTTTTATCTGGGAGCTAAATGGTCAAAGGTGGGGTAGAAACCCTGAATTGGGAAGAAAAAAATTTTACAACAGGATAGACTTCATTTTAAATAAGATCATGCAGAAGACACAATCAAGGCCACCAGAATGTGTCTATAACACTTGCATTGTAAAGATGGTGACAGAAAAGCTGCTGGTTGGTATTCATTCTCCTATTTTAGTTGCCTCATTAGAGAGAACTGAAATGTGCGCGCGCACACACACACACACACACACACACACACACACACACACACACAATGATGCAGAAGATGTTCTTAGAGTAATATTTTCCTGGCTACCTCATTATCAAGGCACGACCTACAAAGACCTAATCTGCTTGGATATGACCAAGTAAACTCCTAGCCTTGGGAACAATGGCACACTGAGGATGAAGGACATGGTATAGGGACCATAATAAGTGCAAATGAAGCTCTGAATTTGAAACAGGCAGGCAGGGGCCTGGTTCAAATCTAGATCAATACATGGCTTTGAGCACAGAAGAGAAGGTTGTTATGGGTCCTACCAGTTGTTGGGAAAATAGAAGGGACCACAGTGTGGCCAGGCACAGAGGAGGAAGACTAGATTGACCAAAGGGGTTGAGATCATGGAAGAAAGACTTCATTGTCATTCTGAGGTCAAGAAGCCCCAGAGACTTTCCTGTGTCAATGGTCTTATCACAGATCTCAGGGAGGAATGGTTTCACTAACCACCAAGGTGAAGGTTGAGTGCATGGAGACCAGCTAAAAAGAATGATTATTTATGAGTGTACGTTGCTAAAGCCAAGTATTTATTCCAAAACAAACTTAGTGTGCTTGGCAGGAAAGGAGGTTAGATCTGTAGTCTTATCTGAAGGCTTCATAACTGGGAGACAAAGTTACACTGGGGTGGTCTGAAGCCTTGTCCAGGATATACCTCAAACTCCTGTCATGTGTCTGTCACTAGTGTCCCCCACAGGCCCAAACATAAGAGAATAAAGCCCAGCAAGGGACCAGCTGGCTTCATCTCTGCCCCTTCTAAAACTCAGATTAATAACGAAGAGCTTGCTTAAGTTTTATTTACTGAAGGAAAGTGATTCAAAATCGTGGATGATGGGCCCAGTGAGATGTCCAGACCTGCTTCTAGAGCCAAGTCTTTCAGGACTGAGAAGATGGCGCTCGGTCTGTTAAAGTGGGTGGTGATAGTATGGTGCTGATACACCAGGCTCTGGCAGGAACACAGAGTAAAGGAATGCTCCCAGCTTCTCCTTCATAGTATGGTGGGTGTCGGGAATGCCCCCATTACATACTGACTCTTTTTAAAGGAATAATCCGCTCTTAAAATACAAATGCCTCCTTCAGTAATAATGGATTAAGCCAGGGTTCCGAAAACTGTAGCCCATCGGTAAGTCTAGGGAATCACATGTTTTTGTGATTACTAAAAAGTAATGTATTTTTATATTTTTAAATGGTTACCAAAAATATCAAAAGAATAATATTTTATAGCACACAAGCATTGTAAGAAATTCAAACCTGGGTGCCGAGAGGTTCCCTGGGACATAGCCCCATTCCTCGCAGGTGGCATAAGATGCCCTGAAACAGTATTGCTGAGGACAGAGACTACCTGTCTCTCGAAATCTAAATATTCACTTTCTAGCCCATGGAGAGGTGAGCAGGGGGAGGAGGATAAAGCTTCCTGACCCCTCTATAAAGCCTGTATTGTCCATTGTCACCATAGGAAGAAGTAGCTTACTGTATTATGTAAACAGCCTACAAAGACCATAAAAATCTCCTACCTTCCTTTCCATTCATCAGGGTGGCACGTAGCTTATTTGAAGCTCATCTCCAGGTAATCAGTCCCTTTATCTTCAAGACCCACTTTCTTTCTCCTCTGCCCCTGGGCTTCCCCTGACCTTTCACTCTCCTCTTTGGGCCCATAACCTACTCTCCACTCATCTCTGTCTGACCTTCAGTCTTTCTACAATCTTCCTCCAATACCATCCCTGTTCCTCTCTTTGCCACGCAATGCACCCTAACCCCCACATGGAAACACTTTGGAGCCCTAGAAGATAGAGGGCACAGGGGTCAAACACAAGCTATTGATTACCGAGCTGGACATGGAATGTGGACTGGACTCAAAGATTAGCTTCACTCCTATCTGGTCACAGGATTTGTTTCAGCCATTTCTCCGCCCTCGGTTTGGTCTCCTCAACAATAAATTATGAATCATAATTCTTGGCCAAACTATTTTTTATCGGATTGTTATGACCAAAAGAGATTGCTTTGTAGAAATACTTTGCCATATTTAAATCATGGTGCAAACAATGCTTTGGTTAAGATCGGGCAAATAAGGGATGCCCTACAAATAAACACACCCCATAGAATACACAGATTGGTAGAATACATAGAATACACAGATTGGTAGAATACATAGAATACATAGATTGATCAGCATACCCCGAATGTTGGTGATAAAGACTAGAATCAAGGGAGAGGCAATGGAAAAGCAACACTGTCCCAGAGAGTGGGACACAGTCCCAATTTAGCTGTCACTACTCTGAACTGGAAGGCTACTCCCATCTAGCCTTGGCTTCCTTCATTTAAACTCTCCAGGATCAAATAGAAGGCACCTTGCACAGAACCACAGAGCATGCTCAGCAAACAGTAGCTCATCTGCGTTCCTTTTGCTCTGATTTTTAAAACCACAATGGGCAATTTTGTCCCAAATAACTAGCAAAGGCCTGAGCGCGGCTGGCTGCTCGAGGGTGACCCTGAGCTTTGCTTCAGCTGAGAGCTGCCAGCCGAGCAGCTTGTTCTGGCTGTGGGCCTCATGGGGCACTTCGCTATGAATAACGACCTGTTTTGACATCTCTGACATAGCCGATCATTAAGGTGCAACAAATGGCTCTGTAAGGGATGCTGGTTTACCTACTCGGTGGCATCCTAATGTGCTTAAAGACCTGCTGGATCAAAGTAGCATGCTCTACCTGGCCCCTGTGTTTGGAAGAAATGGGCCAATAATCTCAGCCCTCGGGGGAGGGGTGGATGGCCACAGTACGCAATATTGAAAACAACAACGATAGCTACTGCTGTCTGGGTAATCACTATTTGCCAAGTGGCACCTAAGGGCCAGGTACTCTTTAACACATCCTAAAAGATGCTTACACATTTATAGAGGAGGACACGGAGGTTAAGATTTTTCCACAGGGTTCATGATATCCAGGCCAGCGCCATCTTGGATACTAGGCTCTCCATCCTGGTCCTCTGTGATGCTTCAGAGGAAATGCAAGGCACTGTTATCTTTGGAGCGCTGCAGCAGAGCAGTGCAAATGGAGAATGTACGCTCAGAGACATTGCATGGTATCATCGCACAAGGCAGTTTTGAGGAAAGACCCTGGCCTCCAGGATGGTGGGAGGGGGAAGGATCACTCCTCCCTGTAAGCCCACTACTGGGATCTGCTTCATTCAGCGTTTACAGGTACAGATATCCACCAGACTCCTTGAGTGACCTCTTGGGAACCACAAAGGGAAAGGGCTAAGACAAGGACACGCATGTGAGATGCTAAAGAGGAGAAACCATGACTAGATTCAGGTCATTAGAATCTCTGTTTGTGAAACTGCCTGAGCCACATAGTCACCAGACTATGGTTTCCACCGACATAGCCTATAAGTTCTTTCATACAGATCTAGTCCACTGGATGCTTCCCCATAGGAAGTTGGTAGGAACAGAGTTCTGCCTCTTACATCAGAAAAACCTGAGTTCAAGTTCAGGGCCTACCACACTTTGACTCCAGAGCACTGGACTAGCCAATTAGTCACTCTGAGCCCTCAAGTGTGGTATCTGCGAAATGAGGCTAATATCAGCCTTTACCAGGAGGCTGTCACAAGGAAGAACTGTGCATGTGGGAATGACTAAAGTAATACTACTAATAACAGAAAGCAAGCCTGGAATGAAGACAAGCCACTAACATATCTGGGGAGTCTGACCAGCCTCTTAGTCTAGCCTGCTGGCTGTACTACTTTGGACATCTCAGCCTTAAGTGTGTCAGGGTGAAGTGAGCCTCCTGCCAATGCCTTTCCCAGATGGATAGCATATGTGCTGATGGCGTGCATAAGAGACCCTGAAAAGGACATTAGCTTCCTCCTTGCTCTCTGTTGTCAAGAGGTAATTAGCCCAGCCAGCTTTGAGGTCATGCTGTCTGTACACCAGCCAGACTCAGTTTCTGATGATTGTGGCCTAAGTAGCAGGCAGGCCAGACCTCTTCTTCCTACGCTTTCTTCACCTGAAGTAGGTAGAATGAGCCATAAGTCTCCCCATATCTTCCACATGTGCTCTTAGTAGATGGAGTGGATTTGCATTGATGGGTGATGTGACATTCAGGGCTCTGATGCCACCCTATCATGCAGAGGGTCAGCTGTGGTCTAGGATCAACTAGAAAGCTCTCAATGCACAAGAAAATGTCCTCAGAGCTTGCTTAATGTCTAGCCAGTAATGAACCCCTGGGCACCATGACCTGCAGTGGTAAGGTGAGGGGCAGGCAAGACTGTAACCACACAGAGTGGCCAGGGTAGTGACAAGTGCATCCAGACTGTGATAGTTGAGATGGAAGGCACTTGCCCCTGTGCTCAGCTGTCCAGGGGATTTGACCAGCATTAGAAAGGCTTTGCCCAGGAGACAGCATTAGAATTGAGCTCTAAAGGTGAGTGAAGATAGCTAGGTGCTCTGAGGGGCTGGGGAAGGTGCAGGGCTGGGAAGCGGTGGTAGGAAAGCAACCCACAGGAGAGCTTGCTAATTAGTCGTTGTGTCCTCTAGGAATTTGTTTGCATCTACCCAACACATACTGCTTTATGACAGAAGGGGCCAGACATCCACCATGTGGTTGAGGAATTTGTAATAAAAAAAAAGTTATTGCCTATTAGTTTTCAATGGGGCTTCAGAGGTAGACAGTTAATAAGAGTAGAACTCCTAGATCCTTTCAGAAGGATCCTGTAAGATGGCGGATGTGATAACCAAGGTCTCCTTGCTCCCAACGGGAAAGGGGGCCTCAACAAGGAAGCTCCTTCCTCCCTGCTTTTCTTAGACTACATTGTGTAGCTATATGGAGAGCTGAGGCCGGATCAATCACAGAGGGGAAAGGTTTGTTTTTACGCACAGTTCTAGAGTATCAAAAGTACCAGATAAGGTGCGAGCATCAGGTTGGCATCTGCTGAAGGCCTTATGCTGTAACACAACACAGTAGGGAGATGAGAGGGAAACAGGAGCCTGTAAGAGCAACCTGTGGCTGAGAGACACATGGAGGTTGGACTACCTGATAATGACCCACTCTCCTGGACACTGACTGAGTCCTGTGATTTAATCCTGCTTTCCTTCTTCTAGCCCTAACCTAGTCCCATAATAAAATACCTAATCTCTTAGGAGGGTACTGCCACCATGACCTAATTACCTTGCCTTAGGCAGAGTTTAAAACAAGCTTCATTTGTCTCACTTTAATGTCAAAGTCTCTGGCAAAGGACAGTTGCCAGGATGACTTTGATACCCTCTGTGTCCTCCTTGCCAGTGTCTGTCTCTGGTCTGAGACTCTGAATCCCTGAATCATAGCAACCAGGTTCCCATAGGTAGGTCTGGGGCTGTGAGAAGTAGGAGCCTTGTCTCCCTGCTGGGAGGCTTTATTAATGACAACGGGATCTCCCACCTGCCATGACCTCCTTGGGCAAAGGAGCCTTTCTTCTGGGCCATCAGCCAGAAGCAAATGCTGACAGTATGTTTTTCCCTGTCAGACTATGGGCTTTTGAACTTCAGCCCCTAACTGAAGTATCCAAACTGATTATTATAAGACACACAATATCAAATCCCAAAGTGCCCCATCAGTGGCAGTCACATATGCCAGTGGGGTCTTGTGACAAAGACGGGACACAGACACCTCTGATCATAGGAGAAGGATGTTTCTTGGGTAAATATTATGTGCTGTGCATTTTAGGGGAACCTGTTTCGGTTTTTTAAAAAATGGTGCAACCTTTAAAAAAATGGTGCAACCAGTTCCCTCGAGTACCAGGGTGGTCACTCTCTTGCTAGTTCCGGCTCTGTCAGACCATAGGAACCAGTGTTAATTTATCTCAGTAGCTCCACCCTGCCCCCCAAGTACTCTCTGACCCGGGCTGTCCACCAACCATTCCAGCGTGGCACCTTGCCACACTTGTCTCTTGAGTTAGTTCTGGCACCCGTGGGACCATATGGGCTCCCTACTAGCTGCAAACCTGATACCAGCTACCGGGTAAACTCAGGGTTCTAGAAGTCCAGCATGGGCTGGCCTATTGAGGCTCCCTGCCACAGACTCTGCTCCCACTCCCAACAATCCAGTGAAAGCAAGACTCAACAAACTGCAACCCAACAATCAGATTTACATGTTAAATTCTCAATCTGCACAATAATCTCACAACCAATTGGTAAGGATATAAACCTCCCACCTAGATAAGATAAATTTGCCTACTGAAATCCATCCCGCTACCTTGGCAATCAAGACCACCCGGATCTGGGTCGTCCTTCTCCATTTCCATCTTGATTCTCCTAGCTCCTTCTCTCCTGCTTCTCCCTCTTCTTCTAAAACCTCTGCTCCTGCCCATCTTCCTTCTCATCCAGTGAGAGGCCTCATTTTATCTTGCCTGCCTTCACCTGCATAATGATATCAACCTACCGGAAACTTCAAGGGAAGTGGCATTTGGGCCACCATAACTTTTGATGCTATCTTTACTTAAAGAGTTTATGATCATTTTTTAAAGATTAAAAAAATGGAAGAGCAATAACCCCCTCAAAATTTTCCTGCAGTTGGGCAGGGGAGATTGCTCAGTAAGTAAAGAATTGCTGTGCAGGAATGAGGACAGAAGCCTGACTGTCCAGAACCTGTATACTGGGGTGCAGTAGGGCTTAGTCTGTAGTTCCAAAGCTCCTGCAGGAGATGCAAGGTGGACATGGAAGCGTCCCTGAGAGCTTGCATGCCAGCTAGCTTGGAGGACAGAGCAGCAGAACCTCAGACGAGGTAACAGCAAAGACTGACATGCAGTTATCCTCCACAGGGATGAGCACAACTGAGTCCTCTTTCACACACACACAAAACACTGTATACACTCACATATACACACAATTACACCGTCATAAACTCGTCCACAGATAAAATAATATTAATGATAATGCTAATAATAAATAATAAAATATAGCCATAAATTTTTTTATTAACTTGAGTATTTCTTATTTACATTTCGATTGTTATTCCCCTTCCCGGTTTCTGGGCCAACATCCCCCTAACCTCTCCCCCTCCCCTTCTATATGGGCTTCCCCTCTCCATCCTCCCCCCACTATCACCCTCCCCCCAACAATCACGTTAACTGGGGGTTCAGTCTTGGCAGGACCAAGGGCTTCCCCTTCCACTGGTGCCCTTACTAGGCTATTCATTGATAGAACCATAATTTAACAATGCCACATTACCATCATTGTGCTTTCTTCTTCTATTCTGCCACGTGCACCTTATGATCTTTCTTACTTCTGGCATATTCTCCCACATCATAAAACCTCACCGGATGTATGATGCTCCTTCATTGAGGAATATGCAAATGTGTTTGGCAGAGTCCCGGAGTCCTGTAGGCTGGTGCTTGTCAGGCACTGTCATGGTTCTAGTTTTCTTTTCACAGCACTCATGAACATTAACTCTCCACAGTGTTTAACTTCTTACTTTCTCAGGAGTGTGTGGGCTAGCCCGAAGTCCGAAGGCTTTGAGGCCTGAGATAAGTTACCAAGCACCTTCCTAACCTTTTCTGAGGGCTCAGCATTGCCCGAAGCTGTGAGAAACTGCATCCCCCAGCAGCTGCATCTCCCAGCACCCCACATGTGCGCACTAGAGTCTCCTATTCTGTAGACTGTGGCTTGGGACGTATTTTTCCAAGACATGAGAATTGAGACTACTAACTTGAGACTACTGTCCAATGAAATGTGAAGTTCCGTGCTCTTGAGCCACTCAGAGTCAAAGTCTTTCTATGTAAAATTAGATCTTAAAGTTGTGTGCAACCGATAAACTAATGAGATTTATAAGACTAGAAGGTGACAAAACATACATAAGCCATCTTTTCAAAGGGCTGGAAAATGCATGCATGAAAAACCATATTCCTCCATTGTAAATGCTATTCAGAGACATAAAAGTAAATATTCTCAAAGAACAGATGCTCCGTCTTATACCAATAATACATTTTTCCCAAGATAAGAAAATTGCCTGAAAATGCTCATGTTTATTGGGCATGAGAGAGAAGCATTTCTATAAATCCACAAGAAAGTACCCTGGTTGGCTGGGTTGATGATTTCCCCTTTGGGAGAAGTATCTTTCATCAGGGCTGCTCAGAAGTACCTGCATCTCTTCAGAATTGAGCCTGTTCTGTTGAAGAAGCTTGAAGGTGGAGGCGAATGCTTACACAAAGGCTGAAGAGAAGGCAGAAGCTCAAGGCCCCGGTAGCTGAGCAACATATGGGTCTCTTCTGTGTTGGCTGCCGCTGCTCTTGCCTTCCACACGGTGTGGAACCAGAGGGAAAGGAAGAAAAGGGCTATTATGGGTTGAACCACGGTGGTACCCACACTCATTAGAGTACACCCTTGGAGAACTGAAACACTCATCCCAGAGTGACAGATCTGTGCAGAACAGAGGGTTCCCTTGTGCAACACATAGAAGGCCGGTGGCTGCTGGGACCGGGACAAGGGATCTCAGGTGCTTGAGCCAGGATGGCCACTGCAGAACCTGCCTAAGGTCTGGGCAGATATGTATGGATCCCTGAAAGATAGCCTACTGGATAAAGACAAAGCCAGTCAAGCAGAATGGTATCATCTTCAATTCAGAAGGACTGGAATGAGCTAGGAAGTCTACATCAAGCACAAAGGGAAGAGAGACTGACCATTGCAACCAGGCCAGGGAGTCCCTGCAGGCACTGACACCTTTTCTAATGTGTGCCGTCCCTGCAATTCATTTCTGAAACACTTAGTGAAAACCTACTGTGTCCTAGAAATTGGTCCTACTTTGGAGATTTGAAAGGTAACAAAATGGACACAACCCATGCTCTTCTGGGACTTTTGATTGGATGTAGTCAACAGCTGCAGACAAATAGACAATCACAAGGGGCTGGTAAACCATTTGCTATGCAAGTGTGTGGATCTAAGTTCAACTCTCAGAACCCATGTGAAGTGGGGTCATATAATGCAACATATTTATAATCCCAGTGTTGAGAAAACTGAGACCAGTGGATCCCTCGGGCTCCCTGGCCAACTTGTCTAAACTCTATGACAATGTGAGACTTTGTCAAAACACACACACACACACACACACACACACACACACACACACACCTTCATCTTCATTCACACACATCCACATGAACACACACACACACACACACACACACCCCTTCGTCTTCATTCACACACATCCACATGAGCACACACACACACACACATACACACACACCTTCGTCTTCATTCACACACCTCCACATGAGCACCCACACACAACATACACACACACACACACACACACACAGTACTGATTCAGACCTCCCATACGGCCTCCTTAACAGATCGGTGAGAATCTTTAGCAAGCTTGAGCTGGATTCATATCCACTAGGGTTTGGATCTTAACCTTCTAGTTCCACCAAAGTCCACTGACATCCCCCACCCCAGCATTCTCTCTGCGAAGATAAGTGAATAAATAGAAACTAACATGCTAGACAATGCAGTCCAAGGATGGACGATGCTATATGGCCTAGCCTGACTCCAAATCAGCATTCACTTGTATTTGTGATTAACTGTAAATCAATATGTGTGACAAGAATGCAGCAAAGTGTGAAGAAAACTCAAGAGAACTTTCCAGGGGACTCCTTATCTGTCTCCTTTGAGCCTTGGACTTTGGGAGGCAACTTCAGGAAAGATATGGGCTGTAGCTCCAACCTTCTTTCCTCAGCCCATGGGAGAAGAGCCACAAGACAAGCTAAAAGCAAGCCAAGATCACCCTACAGAATAAGACGTGCCCACAGCATTCTGGTACCATATATTCACAAATATCCCATAACATAATCTTCATGTCTGCTCATTCAGATTCACCAGGCTGTCTCCCTAACAGACAAATGAGAATTTTAGCCAGCTTGTCCTAGATCCATCTCCACATGGGTTAGGATCTTGACCTTCCTGCTCTACCAAAGTCCACTGACACCTCCCTTCTCTCCCAGCATTCTCTCCAAACCACTGTCAACCCATTCTAGTAGCTCCTTCTGGGGGCAGGATACTTAGCCTTGTTTTTAAACTTGGTATTGACTCCGGGTCACAGGGGGACTTTCTAGTCCATCTTCTTATTCTATAAACATCACTGTTCAGTAGCCTATCTAGTGCATATGGTTTTTTTGGGGGGGAACAGATACAGAAACTAGCAAGAGTGAATAGGAACATGCATTGCCTCACAGAGCTTCTACACAGAACTCTCTGCTGTCACATTCATCCACGCTCCACTGATCAGGCCACAAACTAAACCCAAAGCCACAGGCAATAATCCAGTCCCTAAAGAAATCTCTTTATCACAAGTGACCTCTTCTCTGTGACTATAAAATACATCTGTGTCTTCCCTAGGATCTTCAAAAGTTACTCAAATTACCACCCAAAGCTATGGTGCCCACAAGGTCTAGAGCGAACTGTTCAGAGACCAGTGATCCAAAGAGGACATGGTATTTGCTATACACAGACACAATATGCAGCACAGAGTCCAGGAGCAGGATAACCTGTAAGAAGGTTTATTCTGGAAAGGGAAGGAAGGAAATCCATTACTGTCCATCAGTTTTCACAGCACTGATGCAATCTTATGGATAAAGGTTTAAAGTTCTGTACTATGGGGAAGGAAGGCTCGTGAAGGGGCCCTGGCTCTAAATTCTGGGTGCAGCTCTGTGCATTGTTCTATGGTATTCCTGGCTCCAACTCATGAAGTCCTTCCTTTTTCATTATCCATCTTGACCAAATCTAAAAGTAACCTTGGAGCAACAATGTCCTCCTCAGCGGCTGAATGGCTCCCTCCACCTGCTTTCTACCCAGGAATACTGAGGTCTGGAGTTTTTCCATAACACTCATAGACCATTAAAATTTCCCATGCAGAATCCACTGTTGTTTTACTGGTTAAAAACCCCAATGCAATAGGGACAGAGATGTATAGCCCTACAGAAGCAGAAAGGCATATTCTAGGATGTTACAAGAACCCTGTCCTGTATCTGTGGTACTTATGAGACTATACCCTGTGTCCCAAAAGAAAGGGAGGACAACTTCATGTGAGGTCCCTTGTTATGATGTCTCATTTCCACTATGCTACTATCTAGTAGCTACAGAATTCCTCAGCACGTGTTCAGTCACAAGGTTTGAATCTTCTTTGACTCATCCTGTGTGGCCAAGGCTCATAGATGTGAGGGAATTTCTTGTCAAATATTATCTAGAATTGGGTTTTCCGAGTCTATTTATGCAATCTTCTGAGGTTGGGAAAGGAAGTCATTGTTTGTTTGTTTGTTTTGGGGTGAAACTAAAGCCAGCCACCATCCCATGCAGTTTACAGACAGAAATCCAAGAAGAACAATGATGGGCCTTGTGTGATGAGTGAATTCTGAAGAGAAAGCAAAGTCTGGGACAGGGAACATCTCATAAGAGAAGTTGAAAGAGTTGTACTTGGATAATGGTGTCCCATGTAAAGGACAGAGAAACAAAGAGAAGTAAAGAGGTTCTCATAGTAATTAGTTCAGGGGAGAAGTCTGATGGCCGTCAGACTGGAGTGAAGACATGTTGGCCTTGGGAGCTATCTAAACCATAGTATAGGTTTAGTAGGCTCTAAAAGCACCCTGGATATACAGCTTAAACTTTGGGATGCTCTAAGCTGGAGCTGAAGGCCTTTGAAGCGGGTTTTAGGAACTAGTTTTGATAAGTACTACTTAAACCAGAGCTTCTCAAGTTATCTTCAGGGAAGGACTGAGGTTTCTCACAATCAGTCATGGACCAGCATGTCATAAAACCAAAAGAGAAACAATTTTTTTGAAGTGAAAGGGATGGCCAATATGCCCACCCAGAATTTTATTGTCATTAGAATGGATAAATATGAAATTACTCTGTGAAAGAACTGCTGGGTACCTTGCCTTCATATTCTCTCTCTCTCTCTCTCTCTCTGGACTTGGTAGGCCTGTAGCAAACAAGTTGAAGAGTCAGATCAGGATACAGAGCAAGTGAGAGAACCTGTTCTGGGAGAAGCTTTGGGCCCCACACCACACAGGGTGAGGTAGACATGGATCACTCCGGTCTGCCAGACAAGTCCTCTCAGCACGCCCTGTGCTGGAGGCACGAGTTCTCCTGTTCTCAGTGAAAAGCCGGGAAATTAGATCTAAGAAAAGCCTGACTGTTGGGCAAGAAGCTGCCTGAAGCGTCCCAGTGCTGTTGGCATGAGCCTGGGAACACCCACTGCTGTCTGTGACTCTGAGGTCTGCAGGATGAGACAAAGAACCAGTTACATCGCTGATCCGGGACAGGAGGAAATCCCCTCTGCTCCCTGTAAACTAGAGAAAATGTGTCGTTGGCAAGACAAATTTTGAGTTACTTCATCTGGCATTCACTGACAATAATTAAGGAAACTAAATATGGCAAAGAATGTGAGGATATTCCCAACATTAAAGTAGTTGATAATAATTTCAATGCATGCACCTACCCTATCTTCCACACACAGTATTGGGGGTGTCTTGAATCCAGCCCACTTTAAGGCCTGGCAGCCTGTCACTTAGCAGTTGAGCAGGTGCTAGGGGGATGAGAGATAGGCAATGTGTGCTGAATCGTAAGGATAGTAATATATTCCTGAAGTTGGACAGCAGTAATGGCAGAATACATGTGCGTGCATGTGTGCGTGCAAACATGCACCTGTTCTGAGTCATGCACATGACCACTTACCTTACAGATAATTATTGAGTGTTTCCTCAGTGTGTGACATACTGATCTGACTCTAGAATGAGGCTGGGACATAAATAGGTAAATCATTGTTTCTCAGGAGCCAGGATTAGATGAAAGTAGGAACAGACTCTCTACCAAAGTAGACATGAGAAACCTCCATTCCAGAGCTGAGAGTAGGAGAAGGGCTAGAATCCCAGAAAGAGGGAGCAGCAAGAGTGTGGTCTGAGGCTTAAGCAAAGATCTGGGTCCAGAGGTCCATGCCACCTCCCTTCTGTGCTCTTTGTAGTTAATTATCTCTTTTAGTGGGAATTAAAAGGTAGTAAAAACGCTGTTGCTAAAATAAAACATAGCAAATGGCAGAGAGGTCAGTCATAAAAAAAGAGAGGGGAGTCCTTACACTTGTAATTGAGTTCACAGAGTTTGTGTTGTGTTTCTTTTTAAACGGATCCTGTGTGTAATTGTTTTTAATTGGAAAAAGAGAAAGGCAAATAATTTAACACTCAGACACTTGGAATGTATGTGCCTATGCATATCAGGCGCAGGGCTAAGTGGTTGGCATTTATTATCTCATATAAACACTATAATTGACTCTGAACTAGGTGTTTGCGTGAGTAAATTCACATAGAGAGAAGGAAATGACTTGCCCCGGGGAGTAAGCAGCAGAGCTGGGATCACATCAGCTGGCTTCAAAGCCTTAGTCCTAGTAATTACGCTATGGTGCCTCCCTTTGAGACAGTTAGTGCTCCCATTCTACAGATGAAGAAACTGAAGCTTAGAAAGGTTAAAGTGCATGACCAATGAAAACTGGCAAAGAGGTCCAGTCATGTCATTTGTGGGCTCTGGTGCCAATGGAAACCAGGAGCCTGGCGTTTTGAAATCATTGGGAACTTAAAGACAGTGACAGCAACCAACCAACCCATCAGGGACCCTTCCAAGCAACAAGTAGCTCAGATCGCATGCCCTCCTCACCCCAGACCCTTCAGTGACTCCAACTCCTGCCTCCCTCCAACAGAGGAAGAATCTGAGCCTTGACTGACAAGGTGGGAAAAGAAAATCAAGTCAGAAAGGCAAAGAATCCTTTTGGAAGTTTAGGGCTCAGATCAATCCAATACAACAGAAGGTCAGCCTCTGGCCATAAGATTCCCAGGGAGTCATACACTCCCTGTCCAGACCCAGCTTCCTCTCCCTCTCGGGTAAGAGAGAACAACACTTCCCCTTCACCGGGCTGGTAGGAGCAAGATGGAGAACAGTGTTTCTTAGCTCTCTAGAGGGCTGGTTGCATGGATGACAGCCTACATTCAGATTCTCAGGCATTCATGAGAGGAAGCCAGCATTCAGAAGCCTAAAAAGACAGCCCACATTCCCTGAGCTCTGCTAGGCCTCTCCCTGCTACCATCTCAGTACAGGAAAGCCTCAGGAGATACAACCATAGTCCCCCTCCCCCCACCTCTACTCTCTCACCCCTCCCCCCATTTTGTAGAAAGCTGTCATAGCCTGCCCGTGGTCCAGCCATTGGTAGCAGAGGAGGCAGTGTCTGCACTTAGGGTCCAGCTGCTCAGTCTGTACCTTACATCTACCATCCCCTGGCCCTGCCCAATGAGGAGCCCAGATGCTGAGGGAGGGGCTCATCCTGAGAAGCCATGAAGGAACAGGATTCTGAGAACTCACTCTCTCCACTCGGGCTATGGGGGACTGTTTTGTATATACCAAAGAACTCTCTTATGGTCCTGGTCACCTGTCGCCAACACTCCTTTCTAAAGCCTGTGCTCATAGCAGGCACCAGTAGCCTTGTCCAAACTCTCGGAGTCATGCCAGGCTGCTAGGTTGTTCAAACTGAGACTGGATGAACATCACATCTTTTCTACCTACGTCACACCATTTGAACTTACCCAGCCCTGGGGGAGCTGTATTGGAGTTGTCCTCTAACCTGTGGCTTTGTGCTGATTCCATAGCATGGTATAAACTCTTATATTTTCTGAGTTTTGAAGCATTGCTATTTAGAGCTTTGCTTGCCCTGTAAAATGTAAACCAACCAATCCACTGTAAACCTTCTACAGCTGTCTCTCACACATGTCCGAATGCCCCAGTCACCCAGACATGGGTACCACACCCTTGAGCACAGCTCCGGTGTCTTAGAGGCCTCTGAAATTCCTAATCTGGCCTTTCCTCTGCCTCTTGAGTGGCACCACTGCTCCTGTACGGTCACTCATTTCTCTGGGGAACCTGTGAGAATCGCAACATCTCCAGCAGCAATTGTCTCCTGATGTGTTGGCCTTACACACATAATAACAGCAATGGTTAAAAACCTGTTATTAAAACAAACCCTAGTCACTCCCTCCAGAAAGCCTTCGAGTGTCCTTGGTGCTATAAATTACCTCGTTCCTGTCAACCTTAAGTTGATGCGTGACTGTGGCTTTCCTAGAAGTAAGATGTAAGGACCCTGGCTCCCATCCCCCACGTTCTGTCTGGTACATAGTAGGGGCTTAGTAAGTTCCTATCATGTAGAGTGGTACAAGGAAGGAAAACACATGAATGACTGTAACAGCAACAGTTTCTGCCCATGGGCTTTGGAGCACGCACAGAGAAACTGCATTTGACTGGTCCTCAAGTGAAATGAAAGTTGGGAGAGCCCAGCAAGTGACACCTCATATCCAAGAACTTGAGGTGGCAAAGCCAGAGTCAAGCACCTGTCTGTCTAGATGTGGAAAGCTGACTGAATTGTGCTGGATAGAGGTCCCTACCCCTTCGTATAGCAGAGCATACACTGATCTTGGGTTAGCCAGAAGGAGTGCTCTGCTCTTCTGAAAGTGACTCCTAGGGGCTGGCCTAGCTCTCAAATAAGCATTTAAAACCACTCTGCGTATTTAATGGCCTCTCAAAACACATACATATGGCTCTTCTTTGGCCCTGAAATTAAATCTAAATCTCTTACACAGATTGCCCGCTGACTTCCACTTGACCTCTGCAGCCAACTCCTTCCTTACCCACTGTCCCAGTTTGATTGTGCAAGATGGCCACTGCTTAGCCAGGTACCATGGTAGCTTCTTCTTGTAGCAGACTAGACCTTTGGTGCCCAAATCCAAATTACCATATCTTAGAGAAAGCACTGAATGATTCCCATTCAAACCTGTTCCTTGAACTCCTTTCGTATTCTCCCACACCCCAACCCCAGTATCCCAGCATCCAGATACCGGCTTATGGGAGTCCAGCAACTTCCTAGGACACCTGATGCTCCTTCAGCTCCTGAGAGCTGAGAATGGGAAGAGCTGGAGGTACCCAGTCATGCACAGCTACGGAAAGAAAGGAGAGTGTCTAGGCCAAGCCCATTTCTGTCCCTTTCACCCTCCTGTGACATTCTCAGAGGCCACATTGGGACAACAAAATGACTGGAATGTCTTGGTAAAAAAGGCACAAAGCTTATGCTTTCTGGAAACCTCTGATTTGCTTCTTTCCAACTCCAGGCATTCAGTGTGAAACTTCTAGGAGGTTACTAGTCTCCCAATAAGAATTGGGATTCCTAAATTTAGCAGGAATTTTAATAAAATCATCATGTTTCCAGATCCTTAATCCACAAAACAGAGTTTAAATCCTGATGCCATTCCAGTCTTAGCATCCTCAGGGAAACTGGCAGGGTAATTTAGGCCTTGTTATTAAAACAGCAGGCAGTCAGGACTTTCTGTTCACTTAAGAAGAAAAAAATTGAGTCAGTTTGTAAACCAACATCTAAACCTTTTTTTTAAGTGCTGGATATTTTAATCATCTTGACTTGATCACTTCTTAATACCCAAAGTACATATCAATCAAACGTATTTCAATCATAATACAGAGAGATATTATGTCAGTCAATAGCATATTTACCCCCCTTGTTTTTAATCACAACTTGGATGATTTATCTAATTTACTAAGTATATTTAATTTATTATTATTATTATTATTATTACTATTATTACTATAGCTTATTGAATATACCACACACTTGCTCAGTGTACAGGGCAGCAAGAGAATTGCTTAGACCTTTTACAGAGAAGGATTTCTGTTTTATTTTGAAGGGTTTTGTTTGTTTCTTTGTTTGGTTTTTTTTTTTATTTTATTTTTCATAGGCAGGGCAGTTTGGGAAGCTTGTGACCCAGAAGTGAGATGTTCTCACAGAGGCATCATGGGAAGGTCCTTGGGCTGAGGCCTTGGGTTGCACTGAGGCTCCTGATCACCTCAGGACAGGTGGAATCATTTCAGAGGAGATGACAGTGACTCTGCTAAGGTCACATGTCTGGGTTTGGAGCAGTTGAAGTTCAAACCCAAATCCCTCCACTCTTCTAGATAGAAATGGTCCCCTAGGCCTCATGAAGCCATGGATGGAAATTGGTGTGACTTCCCCAGGACCATACAATTCTCTCACAAAATCTCCCCACTGAACCTGGGGACTTGCTAGGACTGAGAACAACTCCCATTTTCACAGATTTTTTTTTGACCATGGGTGTGCACCAAGCCCAAGAATGGGGCTCTGTCACCTTTGCTAACTACCATCACATGTATCTTTTGCTTGTCATTATACCAGAGGCTGTGAATTTACTAACTGGCTCGGCGTAAGGATAATGCCAACCACACCCCTCCATTCTCTGTCAATAATAGGGTTGTTCCTTTAAGAAACCAGTGCAAGTAGGCCTTAAAAGTGAATCTGTAAAAATGGCAGTTGTCTTCAGTTCTGGTGAATTCTACAGGTCAGTGGGGAACTTTTGCAAAAGAGTCGTGTGTCCCTGGGTAAGTCACACCAATTTTCAGCTGTCACTTCTTCATTTGAGCAATTAGGACACTAACATCCCCACACTGGGTCCCAGTGAGGATTAAATAAAAAGGCAGTTGTAAAAGTGCTTGGTGGATGAACTGACCAATAGTCTCTTCCTGACATATCATTTAAGAAGCAATAACTTAAGAGCTACGTATCTTTTGAACATGTGCCCCGTGTTTGATGGTGACACAACCGTGTTTTAAATTCCCTCTCCCACAATTCAGAGTAGCTGTTACAAATTTATGAAAACCTGGACTCTGGGAGGCAGATGATTTCCACAAAGTTCCATGGCAGGGCTGGGGCTGATGGCAGGAGGGCTAGACCGAGGGGCCATACTCTTAAACACAATACTCTCTCACCCTGCAGAAAATGAAGAGGAATAGATGTGTCCTGTGGTGTAGGCTGAATGTGATGACTTTCCTTTGGCTCTCTCGAGCCCTCCACAGCCTCCTTTTGTAAGAGTTTAGAGATGCCTGTGTAAGCTTTCTAGTCTCTCAAGGATGTTGTACTCTGAAAGCGTCATCGATTTCCTTTATTAGATAGTGGCAATTTTGCCTGCTCCTCGTAACCCTCAAAAACAAGCCCTGTGAGGTCGTCACCAGAGTGACTGGCAGTTTGCTGCTTTTAAAGCTCCTCTGTTCCTGACTTCCATGAGGGCCAGAGAGAGACCAGCCTCCCAAGCAAATGGGTGACCAGAGAGAGGATAGAGCTGCTAGACTGGCCTTTTACATCACAACTTAGTTTCTGCTCTATTTCCTCCTTTTCTATGCTATTTCTCATCAGAAATAACCATGTAGATATATAGAGGAGAAAGATAGCAAAGCCACAGGGAAAATGGAATCAGTTCTGCGACCAGAGTCCCTGTAGTGGAGGGTTCTTATTCTTGAGGGCCCTCAACTCCTGCCACTGGGCTCACACCAGTCTGCTTCACAAAACCATTAGCAACTCACTAAGGGGATCCCAGGAGGGAGGGAAGAAAGCAGGCTGTCTCCTAGATCCTGTTTCTTGTTCAGAAGGAAGCAGATTCTTCCATTGTCAGCTAAGGACCAAATGCCATAGAGAAGCAACCGTGTTCTGTGGGGAGGGATGGTTCTAAGGAGTTGAAGATAGCATGGATAGGGCAGCAACAGGAAGTTATTGACAGGCTTTGGATCTGTCTGCGTCTCAGGATGGGCTGCCATTGCCGCAGTGAGGTCTCCAGCCTTCTCCAGATCCGCCTGGCAAAGATTTCCAACACTAGGATTAGACTGGAAAAGCCAAGTGCTGACTGTGGAAGACTGAAAACTAAACATCAAAACCCCCGCTTTTAAGGATTTCACAGCTACCGAGGGAAACTAGCCACAGGTAGATAGTTTCAATGTGCTCTATTAGGGAACTCAACGCACTTTTCCCTGCTAGCTAATAAAAACTACTCTGGACCAGGCACCTGCTCCCTGATGGAGAGTCAGTCACCTCCCAGACTCGGGCCTGATGCTGCATACTCACTCATGTGTCGAGACACGACAGAGGCATCTACCTAGAAAAGGAACCTCAGAAGGAGACATGAAGGCTATGTCAAGAGCAGAGTAGATGCCATGTAGAAGAAATAGCGTGATCAAACACAGTGACATGAAACATTTTGTACCTGGGGCGCAGTACTCTCTAGTTGTGGTTGGCGTCTTAGAATACGGTGGCTTCCAGACAATGTTCTGATAAAAAAAAAAGCCTTCCTTTCCTTTGTTCTATGGTTTGTTCTTAGGATCGAACTGGGGCTCTCAGGCCATGGGCTGCAAAGGGGCTTCCTGGATGCGATAGGATGGTTTAGTCTCAGGTCCTGGAGACTGTAATTGGGTATATTTTCCTCTGTGGGTTTGGGAACATCCTCCTCCCATTGTCTGTTCCCTGGGGTCGAGCCTCACAACCATGATATACAACTTCTTCTCCTGGTATGCCTTTAACAATCCCTGACAAAAACTAGCGATTAATGTGGAAGCTCTAGGCTAAGCTTGTATTGCATGTTGGGGATTGTCCCTCCCTTACCTGGAAACCTCAATCAGAACCACATTCTATGCAGGAATCCATCGCCACACGTGACCCTCATCCCAGCTCTGTAAGACCCATATTAATGTCCCAGCTTTACTGATGAGGTACCTGCAGCTTCAAAGCCTTTAGAGCCTACTTGTGACCTTACAGCCAAGCCAAGATCTTTGCTGCCACTTTGCCAAGCAGAGAGCATCAGTTCTTGGCCTCAAGTTCATACAAGAACTGTCAATCTCTAGGTACCTTGCCATTCTCCTTCTGATAAGCCAGCACAACCTTACTCATCACCTCCTCTTTCTCTCTCCTGACCTCTTCACCGCTGTGTCCATTGTGCTCAGGGCAGGGTGTGGCACATAGAAACACCGAACAAAATAGCTGCTCAGTAAAGGCAGCCACTTGGTCCCTAAGGCTGGCTTTCTCCATGTATCTCTTTGATGGATGCCAGTGTCCCACTAGGGACTCCTGTGCCTGGTGGCTCCACAATGCAGGAATTCCTGATGCTCTCACAGGTGAGGTCAGGCGTTTCACTGATGTCCATTTCTAGTTGGAGCACCGTTAGATGCTCCACATGCCGAACACTTGGGACTTGTGAACTCATAGCACCCACAGTTTGCTTCTTTCATCAACTTCACTCACCCTTCTGCTTTTAAGTGTGCTTGGGAGTGGTTGCACAGCCTCTCGGATGTATCCTTACAGTGGGGAATTCTGCCTGTTTTCAGGGACTGTGAGTTATCAGTCTTTGGGAGCTTGCTTTGTCTTAAGTGAGTGTCTCTGACGTTCGATTGATCCTATTATGTATCAATCAATCCCCACGAGAACCCAGCGTTTGTTCTCCTTGATTGCTCTGTTCTTCTGAGCTGCCATTTTGATTGTGATTTTTTTCGCTTCTCTTCAATGCTTTATCACCTCGCAATTATTTTTCCACTGAAAAGCGGTGGCAGAATCATCAGCCATTCTTACATCGCAGTTTTGAATGTTCGAGAATCCCTGTGTTCTCTGTAACTTCACATATACCATAGAGGGAGGACCATGCTTCCCTTTGTTTTGAAGTAAGACATCTGTGTTCTCCAAAATCATCATACAAGATAATATAGGAGAGGGATGGGGAAAGATACAGCTCTCTAAAACGTAGTGCACATAAAAGGGGAAGGAGAGCATTGGCATCAGCCTGTCCACCCCATTGGTCCCACTTGCTCTCCCAACCTCAGCTCCCACCATTTCACAGTGTCACACAGGCTCTAAGTGTCCCAGGCATCTTTCAAGGTCAAGCGATTTAGTCTTTGTAATACTTGTATGAGATAAGATAATGTTTTTCTCGCTACTTTTCCGGTGTCTCACCGACATTTCTGGGTGCTATGCCTCACTCTGTTTTCCCCACAATACATAGTACCTGAGAAGCAGGTAGATGACCAAGGAGTGTATGTATTTGTGTTCTGTGGCTCAATGCAGCTGCATCCAGCCTTCTGGCTCACCTGGTATTTTCTTAAGGTGAGGTGCGAGCTTTAATCCAGCAAATGTAAAATTCTCATTATTCTCAAACTGTTCCGTAATCTATTTGTTGAAACAAATGATTTATTGGAATGCATTCACCCTTTCAAAACAAGTGGTCTAGCAGGGCTGACTGTAAATGATTTAATCTTCTTGTTTTTTCAGATTGGACCAAAAGGATTGAGTACCAGCCCGGCTCAGGGAGTATGCCCTTGTTCCCCGGCATCCACCTGGAGACATGCGACGGAGCTGTGTCCTCCCTCCAGGTCACTGCAGAGCTGCAGACTAATTACATCGGCAAGGGCTGTGACCGAGAGACCTACTCTGAGAAATCCCTTCAGAAACTATGTGGTGAGCTTTTCCTTTGAGACTCTGTTCAATTAATAGCTTTCAAGTGATACATGCAAATGAAGTTTATCTAATTATAGCAAAAAGGCCAGCCTTCCCCACCTGCCTCAGTCCTCCTGAATGGATATTTGCTTAGGGCAGAAGGGTGAGAAAACTCAGCTTTTTGGCCCCAGACACAACTGTTTCAGAGTCTGTGTGGCTTTAGGCAAGGAGTGTGACCGAGCTTCCTTTCTTCACTGGTGAGACAGGGATTGAATGGTAAATATTGGTTCAAAGTTTCCAGCACAGAGGCAAGTGCCACTCAAGGTCTTCCCAACATGCTCGGTTATAGAGAGCTGCTTGCCGAGGACTATTATGAAAAAATGGTGCCAGGCAATGTGCAGAAGGGGTTGACTCATCTCCACCAAGCAGCCACATAATTTCCAAGGCCCGGTGCAAATGAAATGGTTGGGCATTTTAATATAGGAACAGCAAAGCGCTAAACCAAGGGCCTGAAGCTAAACAACTGATCGGGGTACAGCCTGTGAAGTGAGCCCAGCTGTCCAGAGCAGAGCCGCTTCCGATAGGATTGAGGTGGGTGAATGAAGATAGTCACGTGTGAAGGCAAAAGGGGAACAGACAAGGAATTACTACTGGAGAGGGAGAGTGGGCTGCAAGAAAGGAAATGGAGCTGATTATAGGATACCCTAGAGGATGGCTTGGAAGAGGCCTTTATTGAATACCCCACTGTGCATCCCGTGACACTCCGCATGGGATGCTCCACTTAGTGTTGACATGTATACCAAAAAGAAAACATATCCACCCAGCTTTAAAGACGGAAGCTTGGAGACTCAAAGTGTGACCATCATTGAAGTTTACACAGAAAGGAAATATCAGAGTTTGACTTTGAAAACAGGTCTCTCAGAAAGGTAGGCTCATTGGTTGAGAATTTATCAAGGCCATCCTGGCTCCTAGAGCTGACGTGTAGCTCTCTGGTGGGCCTGTGAAGGAGAGGCTAAGTAGCCTGTGAGGCGGGGCTGGACCACATGCTCTAGTAGCCAACTGCTACTGTGTTGGCCGCCCTCTTCGCCTCCCTTGGACGAGCAATACTTCTTTGCTCTCTATAGGAATGTTCAGGGACTCGTGTGCAGCGCTTCGCTGTGGGAGCTGAGGAAAAGACTTCTTCCCACAGTGGGCTACACTTGACTGTAACCATGCCTCTTCTAGAGGAAAGTGAGGGTCCTCGGTGTAGAGTTTAGTTGTGTTATTTCATGAGGGCCTCCTATGTTGTCTTTGGGATTGTTCTTTTCATTTTTCTCACCTGAAGAACCAAGTGAAATTTTAGAACCAAAATAAAGCAAAGCCCTATTAAATAGCATATTCTGTTTGTCATATCACCAGGCTTTCAGGGAAGACCTGTGGGGATGCCTGCCCTTCTGGAACAATTCAGTAAATTGGGGGGAAATGGCATTTCAAGCAACTATTCCAAAAGAGGATATATAGGGATTTACAATGCTCATGGACTGCTCACATCCTGTCCTTTCTTCTACTTGGTTCACGGAAGCCATCTAAGGTGACATCTTACTTAAAATGAATATCCCTTTTCATCCTCCTGGTACCTGGAGTGTCATCGAACTCAACCCCACATGGCCACCATGGGTTGTAGTCATTTCCCCTAACTCTGGCTTAGAAGGAAATGATGACTCTGCTTGCTAAAGATCAGAGGGTCCAAGGGCACATGCTGTGACTTGATGGTGAGATGGGTACTGCTGGTGAGAGGTAGAGAAGGCTCAAAGAGTATTTTAAGAGAAGAAACAGCAAGCCCAAATTGCATGTGGCTTGCTAATAGCTCACTCCCTCTGGGCTGCCAGCCTTGCAGGCTAACTCAGCTGGGGGAGGCAGCTTCCCCAGGTGTGTCTCATCTGCATCTGAGAGCTGCCCTTTGAATGAGACAAGCCTGCTTCTCTCTAGCCACCTTCCCAGTAGCACTGCCTATCACTCTTATGAAGTCCCTGTCCAGATGAGTCAGGTCTCATGTCAGAAGCTGGAATTTATGATTGGCCTAGAGTAGAGTACTGCAAAACAGGGCAGAAACAAAGGACAGAACATCAGAAGGCAGGCACCCTGGCATCTAAGGAAAGGGTAGGGGCTGGGTCATGCCCAACACACAGGCTGTGTGGTACTGTCTGACTCTTGTGGGCACCATGGCTCCTGGCGACAGACGTCTGTGTTTTCAGTAGATGGTAGGCAGGTTCCCTCCATCATTTCCCAACCAGAGAGCTGTTATGACATTTTAAACTAGGCATTCATGCATTTTTCATCCTACAAATCTTTATTAACTTTAAAGAGAAACATGGAGAGCAATTAGGATACTATTACCATAGTCTAAGCAACAGATAATGAGTTCTGAGCCAGGGGAGTGGCTGTAGGAATGAATTTAGGACAGTGAAGAGGCAAAATCAGCAAGATTTAATGAGTAGTAAGCTGTTGGAAGGAAGAGAGAAGGGATCGCTAAAGTCTAACTTAATAAACAGGCCACACCCTAAGCCAGAAACCCAGGAGCAAGGGTACATTTACAGGACATCACTGGGCAACACCACCTTCTAGCCTCCTCTCAGTTCTCCTGGGGATCTGCCTTAACCTATAGTTCCACCCCCATGGCTCACTTCATGCTGGTCCTTTTGTCCATTTCTTTGCTTCTCATCCCCAAGTCTTTGCTTTTTTCTCCCAAGCCCTTCCCCTCAGTCACTAGGCCATCTGTTCCCTTGTTCAGTTAGGTGAAGTCTCAGGTTGCTTCTGTAAGAACTGAGGCTCTGTGGCATCCTCTGCGTTAGTGTCTGACACCAGCAAGCATCAGCTCCACCCGCTTTCCCCTTAAGTGGGATTCTCTCCCTTTAGTGCTTGGGAAGCCATTCTGGTGTCAGAAGGCACATAAGCAGACATGGCAGGCAGCACAGGAGACAAACCTGAGGAAACACGGCTTGGCGGACATTTTCTTTCCAAGATTTAAGCAAGGAGATGCTTCCTTTCTGTTCTCCTTGGAACAATATAGTGGAGTTCTCTGGACCTGTGTCTCCTCCAGATTGTATACCAGATAGCTGGTCCGTCTTCCAGACTCCATGAAGCCTGGCTTCTTAGAGGAGATAGCCAACTGCCCTTTTCCAACTTCAGGAATTCCGGTATCGATCTCGTCTCTGGACCAGGATTTCCAGATGTGAAAAGTCACAGTACTATATTGAGAATGAAATGCAAGAAGAAGCCCTCAGGGAGACCTCTCAGCCAAATCAAATTTGACATTAACGACAGCCCAAGAAAAGGTTCCCTTCCTTGACCCTATGTCACTACATATTATATGAAATAGAAAAGTACTTTGTGGTGTATATGCCCTTTATACCACAGAGGCCAGGCTGTTCTGAGGGGATCATAGGGTTCCTGGCAGCTGGCCACTACTTCCTGAACACAATGCCAAGGGCGGCTGTTTGTAAGTCAAGAGTTCCCAGGACAGGTCCTGCTGAAGGAAAGGCCACGGTGTATGAGGATGCTATTAAAATCAAGTGCTTTCTAAGCCAAAGGAGAGTGGATTAGCCCAACCCCGTTCTTCTCCAGATTTATATGCTGATGAGCTTGGGAATTCATTCATACATTAATTACTTCGGCAAATGTTTTTTGTTTATGTAAGTGCTGTGTAACTCTTAAAATGATGTAGAAGCATCCATAGCATAAAATCACCTAATAATTTGGGTTCCTAGAAAGACAGACGTATGTTCAAAAAGGAGTTGCAATGAAACATTTAGGAAGTATGAGGATCTAAGGTTTTCCACAATAGCTTTCAGCTTAGCAGAGTTTGTCCAAAGAATTACTATCAGAGGCTCTGATGCCCTCAGAGTCCCACAAATCTGGGATGTCATCATGGGTAGTGTTCCCTGGGTGACAGTAGGAATCTTTAGTCTTCTCAAAGCTTTACTCCATAGAGCTTCGCTTCAGTAGGTTTGGGATCAGATTAATTCACTAATCTGATAGGACATCTGCTGAACACACTCTCTCACCATGATGGCATGAGCAGTGAGTCTCTCTCTCTCTCTCTCTCTCTCTCTCTCTCTCTCTCTCTCTCTCTGAATCTGCTAATTTGTTGGAGGCCACTTATGCAACTACTACACCACTGCCTTCCTTTCAGAGAAGGCTTTTGTCAATAGTGGTATTTCCCAAGATGGTCAGAAACTCAGTAGGTGTCCATGGCCCCACCCCAGGAGTCTATCAACCAGAGCCCAGCTTGTTTTACCTAGAAATCCAAGTTTCTGTTTTCAAGGCCTTCAGATCTCAAGCATATAGATGGAAAATTGGAAACCATAGTTGCCTTCACTCTTTGCTCCTATGAATCATCAGGAAGGATGGTCAGGCAGGTTATGCTGCAGAACCTCATGATTTCATTGGCTTAAAATAAGCAAAGTTTATCATTCTGACCATGTGTCCTCCTTGGATTGGACAAGACCCCAGCTAATGGAGTAGCCTCGATCTAGAACATCATTCATCCCAGGAAAGGTGGAAAAGATTCATGGCGAACTGTGAACCACCCCTTAAAGTTTATTTCCTAATTATGACACATGTCACTTGCATTCCTGTTTCTCTGGACAGAGCAGAACTTATGGTCAAGTTGATATAATGGGTCAGAGATGTATGTCATGCGTACATACATTCTTCTAGTACCTAGACCCAGTGGTCCACCAGGCACTTGAAGAAGGCCTTTCTGGATTCTGCCAAGAATCTCTACTCAGAGCCATTCTACCCATTTAACTATTCCCTCAGGAGAGTTAAAAGGCTTACTGGGTCCCTAAAAGTGGGGACATTTTCATGAGATTAAAGTTGTGTTCTCATGGCAGTGCTCGGCATGGCTTGGACATTGCATACACATTTATTGAGAAAATAGAGAATTATTCCATGCATCTGCTTATTGCTCACCACGTGTCTCTCCGAGAATACTGTAGAATGAGCCTTGATCTTAGATGATCTTAGACAAGGCAGTTCCTCTCTCAAGATTCTCCCACTGATCTCCACCCCTCCTATGCCACCTGACCCTAGAGGCTCCATGCACATCACTTCTGCCACAAATCCACTTCAGAACTCTAGAGGACACCGCCTCTCCAGACCTGGGCTATGCACAGCAGTATGAAGACCTAAGTGACCACCATTCCATGTACTGTTTGACCTTCTACAGTCTCCTGTGCCCATAAAGCTCTCTCATTCCGTTCTGTCTCTATTTGCTGCTCAGAACAGCATCTCCACACTAATAGAACCCGGGGACTTGAAAGCAGATGCTGTTGTTAGTTTGGAGTACCTAACAGTGAGGCAGCATTTGCAATGTACCCGAAGAACAATCTTAGCATCTAGTGGCTCCAGGGATTGTCACAGGGCTCCAAACAAGCAGTGTAAGCATACTTGGATGTGCAAATGCTGCCATACCATGCCTACAAGTGACTTGTTTTCCCACAGCTTTCCCATGGGATCCTTTGGAAAGAAGAGATGAAAGAACTTTGGGTGGGAGTGAATCTTCCTCAGATTGTTTAAGTGTAACAAGAAATACATTCAATCTATTAGGTCCATAAAAGTCTGTACCATCTGGTTAAATGTATCAGGTTCTCCAGCAGCAACATCTGCAGGATGGGGAAGAGGGACTGCCAGTTCCCTCCACAGAAGACACGGGAGCTCTGTTTGTGTGGTCTCAGTGTGCAAGATCTCTGGGAGCAGACACATGTATAAAGACTAGGTATTTTATAGGACGGGGGTGGTCATCTCAGTTAACTGGTCATTGGATCATCTGTATGTCACAGGTGCACCTGTCTCCAGTTAGTCACAAGGTGATACAACCCTGGTCTAGTCATTTCCTCCCCTGATCTTCAGTTTCCACATTTGCTAAATACACAAAAAGTTATAGACTTTTGCTTCAGTTCACTGAGGGGAGTTCAGTAAGGAATCTCAGCTTTGGGTCTGGAAAACTCCAGCGATGAGTCCACTCAACAGCTGGCTATAAGCCTGGGTCCCCTTAGCCTGGGGTCCCTTACCTGTCAACTAGAATCTTAGTGTTAGTCACCACACAACCATATAACAAAGGAACCTAAGACGTAGCTCAGTAATTCTGGTCTGCTGTCTACTCAGGGTCCCATAGAAAGATCCTTGGGATATAAGAAAGTACAAGTATAAAAAGAATAAAGTTCTGTGGATTCCAGCTCTGTCTACAGAACACCCCTGTCCCAGGTTAGGTTACTCTGCAGCCAGTTTGCTTCCCAAACACCTTTCCCACTATGTCACACTAGTGTTTGCTTTGTGCTTCTCTCCAAATCTGTTTTGGGAAAACTTTTCACTCAAATCCTCTGCTAGTCTAAATGACTAAGTGCAGTGTGAAATCTCCAGGCACAGTAAGACTTAACCGATAGAGGGAGCCTCGGGTGATACTTCACAGCCCTGCCAAGCCTCATTCTGGGTCACCTGTTTGCCACCCTGGCTGTTCCATTGATGGCATAAGACACCATATGTGTCCCTGTTCGCTGTTCTTGGATGAACTTTATAGACTTCACAGGGGTTGTAAATGATCAGCCTGAATCTTTGCAGATACCACAGCTTTCAAGAATCCATGTGTGCCCCAGTCACTGTCATCATTTTGCACAAATCGCAGATCTAATGCCGTTATCAGTAAAAGAAGCTGTTGTGATATGATTCTGTGGGTGGTGGGAAAATGAACTTTTTGATATCCCATGAATCTCTCATTCCCAAACAACCCACTAATCTCTCCTGCTACCATATTGACTGATGTCTCTTTTACCAATATATACGGAGAGTACATCCCAAGGAGGGTAAAATGGTAGTGTGAGCTTCTTTTTCAGTTAAGTGGTATGTGCTGGGGGAAGGGGCATTGTGAGGTGAGAATAACTGGCTATGATAAGAAATGTGAGGCATGGCCAACAGGCCAATATATATATATATATATATATATGCTGTGTTATGTGTATGTGTAGTGTACATACTTATTAGTGCATATGTGTATATGAGCACATGTGTGTGTGTGTGTGTAAGTCAGAAGTAGACATTAGGTGTTTCTCTTTAATTTTTGAGTCAGGGTCTCATGCTGACCCTGAGGCTAGGCTAGGCTGGTTAGACAATGAGTTTCTAGCTTCTGTTTGTCTCTACCTCCTAGTTCTGGAATTAAGGCACACACCACAGTGCCTGGGGTGTGTGTTCATTTGCTTGTTTGCTTGTTTGTTTGTTTGTGTTTCTCTCTCTCTCTCTCTCTCTCTCTCTCTCTCTCTCTCTCTCTCTCTCTCTCCTAGAGAACCTTTTATGTTTATATGACTGAATGAGTCATCTCTCAGCCTCTACCAGAGAATCTTAGGAGGGGCATTGGAAAAAAGGAAGGGCAGTTATAAATAGGAACTGAGTTCCTATTATGTGTCAAGGGCAGTAACAGACAACATCCCTAGAACATCCCCATGTGATTCATGCCAACAATTCTACACACACCTCTCATCATGAATGGAGAGCCTGCATCCCACACCAGAAGGATGGGCCTTCTGGAGGCCCTTTCAGGATGAACTTAATGCAGTGCAAAGCAGACCATCTGTGCTCAAAAGAATCATATTTTCCCCATATATTCTAGTCCTTCACTCCAAGCCCATGAACATGTGCCTGGTGATCCTTTCCAAAGCCAAAGGGAAATCTGGCAAGGATAAACATTATAAAGAAGTACATTGATTTCCAATATGGCACTTCTTGGGGATACTTTTTGTGACAGCTGACCTTGAAACACAAGTCCTAGGTGAGGTGACTTTCTGCTCTGCAGATGGCCAAAGGCTAATGACCCAATGAACATCAGGCAGTGCACATTCGCCACCATCCTTTAGAGTATCAGCTCGATCTCCTCTGTACCACCATCACAACGTTTACACGACTGCTGAATGTCCTGCCAGGAGACAGCCCCATGCACAGCCCTGGCAAAACTTTCATTCCCCAATCCTTTAGACTTGAACATAGCAGGAAGCTCCCAACCTCCTGGAAAGGATGATGCTCAACAAAATGAATAAGTGCCAAAGCTCCTCCCAGAACAGTTATTCTTACCTGACAAGCCAGCTGTTCCTCTCCCTCTTAGCCTACTCTCCACAAAGTTGCCTTGTGATTGCTGCAAAATGCTAATCTGCCATTATAGGTATAACCTTTCTGTTTGAAGATAACCCTCCTGTTCTAGCCTGGAATGATCATGATAGCCAAAAAAAAAAAATCACAATAATGGAGATGTTAAAATTATAGCACACACTGAATGAGCATGCAATGTGTGTTAAGCATGTAGCTGTAGGCTTGAATGAATGATCTCATACCTGCCCCACATACACGGGGAAGGGAATATAGTCAGAGGGATTGATGTGTGTCACAGAGCTGGTGAGTCAAGCTGCCAGGTGTCAAATTCAAGTGCTGCCAACCTCAGAGCCCCTGTTCTCAAGCACTGTACCATTTGGCTTCAGCAAATGGTTGTAGAAAAATGTAGTGTATACAAAGTAACTTGTACACCTCTCTAGATGAGAGCCTAGAATTTTCCTCAGTCTTAACCCTGATCATGCTATATTGTCTCATAGATTCTTCATGACAATGAGTATATCGTATTTATCTTCAATGTGGCCAATGAAGATATGATGAATGGTGAATGAATTCATTCACCCAAACAAAGTCCTGGCTGTCTGCAGGAAACCAAGCTACTAAAAATCCCAATGGTTCTCCCAACTCTTGAGGCTCATCTCACATCTTTTCCTTGTATAGTACTTGATTGTACCTTCCTGGACAGATGCATTGGTTTTATTTGCGTACCAATGCATGTCTAAACAGGCCAGGATCAAATCAGAGGGGATCGAATGATATTGGACTCTTTTCTGAGCCACTTAGGTCAGGAGCAGCAAAAGAGCTCAGTAAGTCCACTAACTCCACTCTGACACAGAAACAGAAGTCAGAAGGTAAGCGCACCACCAACCTTGAGGAATAACTACTGTGCTTTCATCTCCTTCCATGCAGGAGCATCCTCGGGCATCATCGACCTCTTGCCATCCCCTAGTGCGGCTACCAACTGGACTGCTGGACTCCTGGTGGACAGCAGTGAGATGATCTTCAAGTTTGATGGCAGGCAGGGTGCCAAGATCCCAGATGGGATTGTGCCCAAGAACCTGACAGACCAGTTCACCATCACAATGTGGATGAAACATGGCCCCAGCCCTGGCGTGAGAGCTGAGAAGGAAACCATCCTCTGTAACTCAGATAAAACTGGTGAGTCTGAAACTGTATGCCTGTCCTGGTTAAATGTTTTCCTTTATAAGAGTGGGCGTGGTCATGGCATCTTCATGGCAGTAAAACCCTAACTAAGACATTGTATAATTATTTTCCAAAAGCCCCCTCTTTGAATAAAAGGATCTTGTCAACTTAAAGCAGTGTTTTGAAAAGGGAAAATGGATGCTAACAGGTGCTGCACATTTCTCTCATGCCAGGCCTGCACAGGTATCTTTGGGGTTCGATCATTCCCCATCACTTACTGATGGGTCTCTGCCTACACAAGAGCATCTTAAACAGAAGAGTTAGAGTCATGGGCAAGGACGGTTCCACCACCTAGAACAGTGTGGTGTCTAGGGCCTCTTATTGCATATCCTAGAGCCATACTTGTACAATAAAGGCACTGCAGGTTATAAGAATAAACCAGCAAAGCTTTATAAACTATATGTGCCAGGGCCTCATCCTAGCTACACAAGCCAGTGCTTCAGGGGACTCTACAGGGCAGCCATGTCTGCAGTCTGCAATGATGCCTTCCAATCACAGTCGCTCATCATCACCAGAGGCTCAGAACCTCAGACCTGCAAGGCCTGTGCCTCAGCTCTGCCTTACAGGAAGCCACGCCCTAACAGTTAGCTTGAGATTGGCACAGAGGGCAGGAGATGTGGTACAGTGGAGAGCAGCACTTGTCACCAAGGGTAACAGCCCAAGCTTGATGTCTGGAACCCACATCATAGAACGAGAAAAACAATTCCTGCAAATTGTCCCCTGACCTTCACAAGTGCAAGGTTGTGCTCATGTGCACATATATGTGCCTAGACATTAATATGCACATGTGCACACACACATATACAAGTACATAAACACATACATCATAAATACATATTTTAAAAAAAGATTGTTACAGTGAAAATGGAAAGGGTCTGGCAGGGAAAGTAATATAAATACAAAATATTGGGGTTTAGGAAGGCCTGGTTAGGACTTTTATTGTATATCAGAAAGTCTTTCCAGTAGAGAAGTGATACAAATTGCATCAGAAATGGAAAAAGCACGGGAAATTATCAAAATATACAAACCACCTAAAATCCAAGCACTTGGAGAGGTATCTGGTAAAATTCTGTATACTTTATTTAAATGTTACTTTTATTTCTGTAAATAAGTAGAAAGTCTTCTCATTTCAATCTATCTTAGTAATACACATGGGATGATTGTTTCATGAATAACTATACCCAGGTCATGTGTCTGTGTGATAAAGTTTTGGAGGGGTCTGATTGACAAAGTATCACATGGCCCATACTGGCCTTGAACTCCTGAGCCTCCTGACCCACATCCTCAGTGCAAGGATTACAGGCATAAACCACCGTACCAGGGTGCTAAGAGAGCCTCTGGAAACTAAATTACATGCCAGCTTAAAACTCTGCCATGTGGATTTATCATACTTTATTTAATGGCTTCCTTTGTTGGCTACTTAGAGTGCCTCCTTTTAAAGGTAGATGAAGCAATGCTGTAGTGAGCATTCTAGAACATAACTTTCACACATTTCTGATTGCTCTGTGGCTGGAAGTTGAATTACTAAGTCATGGAATATAAATATTGAGGAAATTTTTGTGAAAATGATGAAATTGGCCTTTCTGGGCAGCATATTGCTTTCTGTTTGGTGCGCCGAACAAAACTTACTAATGCTGGCCCACTATAAAGTCCTCTATAAATAGCTGGAGAGCAGAATTGATTAGTCAGCAAAGGCTAATTGTGGAAGGAAGAGAGAAAAGGAAAGCCACTATTACCATTATCACCAATAAAGCTCTCAGTGGCTGCCACTCTCACGTGGTTCTCCTCATTCATTGTCCAGTGGTGGGTATGGAGGGAAAAGCTCTGCCTGGTCCAGATATTCTGAGACAAGAATCCTTTCATTGTTTAGTCTGCCTTTACTTAGCCATCTAAGAGGAAGACCCAGTGTTGCATGCAGAAGGTTTTAATGACAAAGACAGCAGGTTGTATGTGTCACCTCTAATCACTACCTTCCACTTGCTGGAACTTGATCATGGGACCTTCACCCAGCCACAGAGAGGCTATGAAATGCAATTAACTATATCCTGGGAGCAAAGGATGCAGGGTTAGGTACACATGGAGCAGTGCCATTGCCACAAGGAATGTGTGGGCCTTTGCTGGCCTTTGTCTCCCCATTCTCTCTGAGAATGATGCTATTGCCTGTTACCACCCACAATTCCCAGCTCCTGCCATCTCCCCATAATCCCTGCATGCTCACACATCTGTCCCTGCAGCTGGGACCCCTTCCTCCTCAGGCAGCAAGGAGTAGGGTTCCCTCCTGTTCTTATAGTTGCAATCCTTCTGAGCAGTTTTCTAGTCCTGCTCACTTTGAATTCAGCTGGAAATGATGAATGGTAAGTAGCCATGCAGGGTGCTTGATATTTCCTGCTTGAAATTCTAAGATGGGAGGAGGGTGACCTGGCATAGCCCTGGCAGGACATCATCCTGGTACTGAGTACTACAATGGCTCTCCAGGTATGGGCAAACAAGGGTATGCCCACAGCCCTGAAGTAACTAGAAAACTGCCCAGAAGGATTGCAACTATCAGAACAGGAAGGAACCCTACTCCTTGCTGCCCATTGGCTGACCAGGAGATGTCCCTTGTATTTGTGTATTGACCAAGGTGTCTTCATCAAAGAGACAAAGGGAGGGGTGGGGATTTAGCTCAGTGGAAGAGCGCTTGCCTAGCAAGCGCAAGGCCCTGGGTTCGGTCCCCAGCTCTGAAAAAAAAAAAAAGAGAGACAAAGGGAAAGGGAATAGACTGAAATACGTTCTAGCAGAGGAGGTTTGTTCTTCCAGTCTTCTTGGTCCACCGCTTCCCCTAGTTGATTCCAAATAAAGCTAATAAAGCCTTTGTTCCTTACTTTTCCTAACAGCTCTTAACAGAAACCCAGAAAATTACTTATACAATCATGAACAGGACAAGAAATATTTAGCAGAGGCCATGTGGGCAGGAGAATGGCCCTCTCTGTTGACCTTGGGCTGGCATCTTGAACCAGTTCCTGTGTTGGAAGAATTGGCAGGAGTCTATTTAGTCAGAGCCAATCAAGGCTCACCTTTAGACATGAAGCCAATGTTGACCTCATAGCAAGGTCATAACCAGGCCAGAGAAGTTTGGCCAATCCAGAGGCTAAGGGTTGCCATGTAGTCACTGCCCATCCTCCCTCCTGCCATTGTTGCACTGGGTTCTGGGGAATGCTGGTGCTTGTTTGGGAACAGCATCTGACGTGGCTGTCTGTGATGCTGTAGTCCCCAGGCACAGTAATGGCCTTTATAATAACCGACAGCCACGGAGCATCTGTTCCAGCCAGATGCTTTACACACATTTCCTCATTGTGGCAATTAAGACGGTATCCACTACAGAGATGGGAAGTCCAGATCGAATGGGAGTAGAGAACTGAAAAATCAAACTAACACGGAGAATATAGACTTTCTTGTACCTGAAAACTCCTAGATCTGTGATGGCTTCCTGGTCATCCTACAGGTAAAGTGTGACCAAGATCCATGTCCCTTTTCCCTGCATCTTCTCAGATCTGTGTCTGCACATGTATCAGTTTAAGATGGTCAGATAAGGCTACAGCTGCCACAGACTTCTGCTTATCTACTGCACTTCTCCAAAGCAATGAAGACATCCCTCAGTTTTGTGTTCTGCTGTCACCTATCCCAGAACTGCTTAGGAAACTACTAAAAATTGGCCTGGACCATGTCCTCCCTGCCAGTTCTCAGCAGAGGCCATGTGGGCAGGAGAATGGCCCTCTCTGTTGACCTTGGGCTGGCTCTTGAACCTGTTCCTGTGTTGGAAGAATTGGCAGGAGTTTACTTAGTCAGAGCCAATCAAGGTTCATCTTTAGAGATGAGGCCAATGCTGGCCCCATAGCAAGGTTAATATGGATGTACAGGAATCAGTCACAGTATTCCAGCCTTAGGTTACCTTAAGCGAGTCCACTACCTACCCTAATGCAGGCCTTAATGTATGGCTATGCTCAACCCCATACACGGCCATGTACTGGTTTACCCACTTAGCGCAAATGCCTCCCAGTCAATTTCCCTTGGTCCTACAGCCAAATAAAATGTGTTTTCTCTATGTGTTGGTACAGAACAGCTCCTTTCTTGCCAATTGGTAGTGTCTTGTGGCTCTAAGTGTCATGGCTAAAACCATGTCATAAGATTTCCTAAGCAAGTAAGAAAGTCTTTATATCAGAGGAAGAAAAGGTTCCATTGATTGATTGCTGTGCCTGGGGAGGGGGTGATTATTCACCGCTTTGAAGAGCCACAGAGTTATGCCTAATGCTGGAAAATCAATGTGTCTCCTCCTAGCAGCTAAAAGCAAGGCAACCCCTCTTAGCATAGATTAAGGAGACAAAAGAAATGTGTTTGTGGTCACTGTGTCAAGTCTGACAAAAATAAAACAAATCCCAGAACTCCGGGAGAAAGCAGCCATGCTAGAGAGCCCAGAGAAGCTGATGTGATTGGCAGAGAGCCCTGAAAGTACACACGACAAAGCTTGCCAACATGATCACCTTTCACCAGGCTCTGATGGAGTATAGGTCAGACAGCATTTAAAGGCAAGATCTCAGAAGAAGTTTTGCTATGGGTCCTACCGGAGCTTATTCTACTCAGTGTCTTCCCCCAAATATGTTCTAGAAAAATTCACCAGAATTTCTATATGGGAAAATAAGAGAGACCATTTCTTTGTCTTCTGAACCATGCCTAGCAACACAATGGAAGACTCTTGGGTGGAAACGGACAGAGAGTCTCTCATCCTTCAACCCCATTTCTGCCTTTCAGAAATGAACCGGCATCACTATGCCTTGTATGTGCACAACTGCCGCCTTGTCTTCCTCCTGCGGAAGGACTTTGACCAGGCAGACACCTTTCGCCCCGCAGAGTTTCACTGGAAGCTGGACCAGGTAAGGCTCTCAGGGCATGCTTTCTCCTCCTTTGCAGAGACCACCAGTTTGCTTTCAGGGTAGTGACAGTGGATAGGCTTGCCAGGTTTGTTCAGTTTCTTGGTTTTGGAAAAGTCAGTTCAGGAAGACAGATAGCATCAAAATAAACACTGCCTCCTGAAAGCCAGTAGGAGGGAAAAGGACCATGTGTGCTAGCTGAGACACCACAAGGTCGGAGGACCGGTGGACCAACCATTGCACCTGCATCTGCGAGGCTCACTCTTTGTTGAGCCCACGGGAAGATGTTTGCCCTGCCCCCTGACCAGCTGAAGATCTTTATTGATAGATACATCTTTGCGTCAGTGAGCATCCTGTCTCCCCTTTGATGCTCTCCTCCTCTGGATGACAGTGTGACTTGCTTTTGGTGACAGGCGGTTGAGAACGGGGACACGAGTACTTTGAAAGAAGCAATGGCTAATCATTGTTAACAGTGTCTGCTTTCCTGAGGTGGAAAATCGGACTCATTGGAGCTTTGTGGCTTGATCACAGAGGCTGGTACATCACACTTCTCTGTGTCAAAGCTGCGTCTGGGTTGAGTCCAGAGCTTTGAAGTGTGTGCTCCTGAGTGCAGTACAGCACTAAGACTACCAGAAAACACTCGTTTGTGGGGAAGGGCACTGCACAGTGAGGAAACAAGATCAATATGGCATTCACTTAGAGATAAAACTGGGCAGGGTTTTGTTTTAAAAAAAAACATTATTAATTCAGCAGAAGAGAGAATGCCAAAGGCAGGAATGAGATGTCACCTCACAATGCTCATTTTATAGTCCCCAATGAGTCAGGTCTCAACCGCTTGTTTCATGCTTCTGTAACCCACAGACCTATTTACTCTCTTATATACCCACTGTGTGTATCGCTACCCTGCCATTTCTGGGACTTGGTGTTTCATAATCCTGTGTTTTCTGTCTTCTTATTACTTTCACTCTTCCCCATCCTCTCCTAAACACCCTCTCTGTCAGCTCCCAGTAGGACTGACTCCAGCAGGAAGTTACTCATTCTGAAATGTGAGTGATGGCTGCCCCTCCCATCCTCACAGATGCTCACATGTATGCTCTGTGAAGCCCAGATATCTCAACCCCAGGAATTTCCTCTGATAGAGTCTGTGCAGCGTGAGAAAAGCAGAGACACTACTCAGGAGACAGCCCGGAGCCAGTGGCAACTGTCTGGCCTGATCTCAGGAAAGGCCACCCTGCTGGATCCTGGGCAGCTGAAAAGACAGAATATGTG
Source organism: Rattus norvegicus (assembly GCF_021556685.1). Lineage (NCBI taxonomy): Eukaryota > Metazoa > Chordata > Mammalia > Rodentia > Muridae > Rattus > Rattus norvegicus. The sequence goes on along the minus strand of NC_141541.1, from coordinate 105,901,822 downwards.
TTCATCTGCATTTCTTTGTGTTAGGAATTCTGGGGCATGTAGGAATGGTAAAATGTTGACATTGTTTATATAATTTCTCAGCAACCTCCTAGCGATGTCCTGAAGTGCCAGATGGCTTTTATGGGATGTTTTAAAATATATAATACAAATTGAAGTGAATTAAAATAAATTCCATATTGTGAGGGGTTCTTTAATAAGAACATTGCCATACTGGTGGAGATAATTATAGATACCCCAAGGCATTTTCTGAGATGGGATTGAGAAGCAAGGATACAGGCAAATGAAGTTGCAGGGTTTGAAATTAAAAAATAGACAAGGAAGGAATCCTGGTTGTATAGATAAATACATAGTGAATGTAGCAATTCCAAGAGCCATGCATTTAAAAAGGAACTGAGGCACTGAGCAATGCCCTGGTCCCAGGGTTGTTGCTTTGGTTGGTTTGGTTTTGCTTTGCTTTGCTTTTGTTTTGTTTTGTTTTGTTTTGTTTTGTTTTGTTTGTTTTGTTTTGTTTTGTTTTGTTTTGTTTTGTTTTGTTTTGTTTTGTTGAGCCTGCTCTGTCCCAGGCAGGCTGCATATATGAAGCCATCCCCAGCTCTGCCATAAGAGCTTCCAAGCAAGCGACTCCAGCCCCAGTGACTTGCCCTTGGCCCACAGCAAGCCATGGCCAATACCTGCCCTTTCTCTTGCTACTCCTTTGGTAAGCATGCTGACTTAAAATGTAACATCTATTCATTCATAGAGAAGAATTACACCTACTAGGCAAAGTATTTGTGGCTATCGCAGAACCCTACAAGCTGTCAGATCTTTGCTTGGCTTAAGCTCTACACTCCTCTGGTGTCTCTGTGAAGGCTACCGTAACAAAATGTCCTGGGTTGCTTGGCTTAAGGGAGAGATGTTTACTTTCACATGGCTGATAAGGTTGGGAAATGTAAGGTCAGAGTGCTTGATGCATGTCCTAATGAGATCTGTTTTCCTGGATACAGAGGACTTCCTTCACCTGCTTTGTCCTCAGTTCCAGAGACAAAAAGACATCACCCTCATGTCTGCTCCTCTCAAAAGGAACCAGCCCTGCTATATGAAGCTGCAAGTCTCACTCCCTCATTTCATTTCAGTTGCCTGCCCTAGGTCATATCTCCAAATATAACTGGGGTTTAGTATTTCATACCGTGAGTTTGGGGAGGACAGAATTCAGTCTGCAGCATGTCTGTACTTATCTTGTCTGTACTGAGTCTCATGAAAGTCGAAGGACTCCATGCTATCAACCATCCCAGCTCAGAGGACAGTTGACAGATGAAGGAAGGAGGCTGTACCGAGGAAAGCATAGGAACTCTTTACAGTGCTCACACTGGCAACCCAGTGGTGCATACAGGCTAGCCCAAAGAACCACCCTTTTTTGTCCTCAGCTCCCTGTGAACCTTACCGGAAGTTTCCCTCATATAAACTACCTGATTCTCAGAGCATACAGACCTGATGAAGTTTCTCGACCAGGAACCACCCTAGCACATCTCCTGGAGGGTCATCTGTCCCCTTGTTTGTCAGACTCCTCATGACTCTTTCTGTGCTGCATTCACACAGTTACCCCCACCCCATCTGCTTCCTTAGTGCTAAGCTCCTGAAAACAGGGAGGTGTCTGACTCAGCCCCAGCTGTACAATGTGCCATAGCTCTGGGCACATGGATAGTCACAGAAATGTCTGCAGAACAGTGAAGGGAGACAGTGAGGCTGGGAGAAGGAAAAGAAAGAGAGGGGTGAAGAGAAGAAAAACCAAGCTATCTAAAAACAAACAAACACGACAAATCTTCCGGTGATGAATGGAAAATTTGATTCATTTCACTGACCATTTAAAAATTCTAAATTTTTTGCTGTTGTTTTCCTTACTTTCTGGTTCTTAAAGCAGTGTTCATCTTTTATCTTTTTAGCTTATTTCAAAGATCTAGTTGGATTAACCACCAGTGAGTCTATAGCTTGGCCTTTGACAATATGTTGTGTGTAACTAAACTCCTGGCCTACCTTAGAAATTCTCAAAGCCTCTTATCAGTTCTAATGCCTGCTGGGCCTTTTTTATTTCTCCTCTAAGTAGCTTATTCTTTGGGTTAGCCTCTGGGCTTCATCTCTTAGATCAGTATAGAACTAGAAGCCTTGGCTGTGTAGACGTCTCCATGATCATGGGTCTAAAGGACAGTTTATAGTCTTAGGTAGGCAGTGCTTGGGTAGACAACAGGGCACATCCCTGGGAGAAACAGCAGGCAGGGCTATCTTATGTAGCCCTGTGGATAAGAGTCTAAGAAAGCACCCAGAAGAAACACTGGAATGGAAAGGTACATGTGCAGAGACAGGCATTCAAGATGGTAGACAGTGAACAGTACCCAAGTGTTAGGATTCAGAAAAAGTGGATCAGAACGGAATTAAGTTCAAATAGATTTTTGTCATGTCAAACCCCCAGGCAAACAGATCATAATCAAAGGATCCATTAAATACATTACTCAATACAAGACCATGGATGTTATGTTTGGGTAAGCTTGGAAAGTCTTGTATATTATACATCACATCACATTCAAGCAAATGTAACTGTCTAGAACAATACACGATACCAGTGGCAAGGACCAATCTCTCCTGTCCCTGTCTCCACAGCCATGGCAGGACCCAACTCAAGATAGGTGCATTTGAACAACTGGATCCTCATTGCCAATGAAGCTAGAGTGTAATGTTTTCCACATAGCTCTTCAGGGATGGCCATGAGTGAAGCAGTTGCTCATACCCCAGAGGCCTCATGTGTTTCCATCCCTTTTCCCTACACCGATACCCCAGAAGGCCTTTGCCAAGGCACATGAATTGCCTGTAGGTGTAATGAGGCAGCCCCAGGAAAGGCCTCTGAGAATCCAGGGCATCTCTCTGAAGTGATGCTAACAGCAAGGGAAATGTCAATTTAATGGGATTTTTGCTCACGATCTACTAATGCAAATCCCTCAAGCCAGCAGTCAGTCATGTGCAAACTCAAACAAGAGCTCCCAGCACATACAGAGAAGGTTTATCAATCCATGGGCCCTCTTGGTTTTAATATTATTTGGATATGGTTGATTCAGTATTGTGAATTCTGATCCTCTACCCTTTGGAAATGTTGGTATTAGAATGGTGTTCCCTGGGACTCCCATTAGTGGAGATAGCTTGAGTGACAGGCTCAGTGAGACAGAATGAGCACAGGTGTCCCAATTCATGAGGAAAATAATGTATCCGTGAAGAGCATAGAACCCACCAGAGGCAGAAATTGGTCTCATTTGGCTAGACATTGTCTTGTCTGGGCATCAGGGACTGAGACAAGAAGGGTATGGCTCACTCTGAGGAAGCTCACTGGTTTATGGCCAGTTAATGTTCCCTGGCAGTGTTCCCCTGCAGGGGTCCCAGATTCTAATAATTCTGGGCTACTGGGAGAAGTGGCAAGGATTAGAGAGGCCCAGCCAGGTGAAGCCAGATACCTAGCTGGGTGAATTAAAGATTTGTCTCTAAGCCATACACTTAGGCCTGGCACTGTATTTTCAACTATCTGGAAGCTGAAAATCAGGTTTTCATGTAAGCCATCCCAATTTTCCATATGTTCTCATTTTAAAATGTATAGCATTAGGCCAAACCTGATTTCTATTCTGTGGTATACCTTTATCTTCTGACTAGGTTATTCTGTTCATTGAAAAGGACACTTCTGATTTAAAATCTCTCTCTCTCTCTCTCTCTCTCTCTCTCTCTCTCTCTCTCTCTCCCTCCCTCCCTCCATCCTTCTCTCCCTCCCTCTCTCAGAAGTTTAGATCTTCATCAATGAAGTCTATTGTGTGCTTCTTCTAAAAGAAAACCTTTGTGTATGTGTGTAAATTTGGGTGCATGCATACCACGGCACACATGATAAAGTCTCTTGACTGCCACTATGCCATGCTAGCTAGCTGCCTTTCAGGCTTCCAGAGGTGTTTCTGTCTCTTCCTCCCATCATGTCATAGGAGTGCTTGGGTTTTCAAGCTATCTTTACTATACATGTATTTGCATGGTTCCCAGGAATCCAAACCCAGGTCCTCATGCTTGAGTGACAAATGCTTTATCCTGTGGACCATCTTCTCAGCCTCTACTTACTCACTAATTAGTGCTTCTCATTCTCCCAGCTCCATAGCTCACCTCCCTGGAGGGAGAATTAATGCATGGTAACCAACACTTCCAGGCCACATGTAGAGGGAAGGGGTAGGAGGACACAGAGTCCCTTCATCTAGGCCACTAGTGTTGACAATGATCTTCCTCTTTCAACATAAAGGAGACAGTCACAGGCCTAGATTTTCCCACAATGAAGATTTATACACATTTGTCTTGAGCCAAGGCCTTAGCCCCTCAAGTCCATTGTTCTTACATAGAATGTGAAAGCTCCTAGAAGAAGATTTGAAAAGATCGCATCCTTTATTCTTGGAGAAGGGGCATAGGAATGATGCAAAGGCAGTTTCTTTGCATTTGCCCATTTAGCCACACTGGGAGTCAAATGGTTTCGTTCAATCATTATTATAGCCCGTGCCAAGGAGTTAATTAGAGAATGGTCAGTCCAGTCCAGACCAGTCATCTTAATGAGCAAAATAATTGGCCATTGTCAGCATTCCGATTCTGCTATTAAAGACTCACTCCTGGGCAGGCTGGCATTGTTTCTTCCGATGTGAAACCGCTGCCCTGCTCAGCAGCCCCACCTGTAAGGTGTCTCCAGTGATGCCTGCCTTCCTCTGAGAGCACATGTCCCACACAGACAGGGAAGGTTGAAGGGAACCTCTATTTTCTCATGCAGGTAGACTCCAAAGCAGGTTTTTCAAAGAGACCAATCTGCATGGTTATTATGAGTCAATAATGGGTACACAGAGGGTCCCAAATGCAAAGTCTCTCACTATCACACAGAAAGAGAACCTAGAGAGTTTACCTCTCTATATGTAGGAACAATGCCACGCCCCTGCTCCTCTTAGAACCACCCCTCCCCAGCTTGTATCCATCTCTAGCAGAGCTTCTCATCCTTGGGGGAGAAGTAGCTACATGGTTTCATGGAGCTGCCAGCGAATGGTTCCCAGACACTCAAGGCATAATCATTCCTCAGGTCAGCACTGCAGTCCTGGGTTGTCTGTCCTCTGGGAAGGTAATAAGAGACAGGCTCACCCCGTTTGTTCTCTTTGTGACATGGTAGCATGCAATTTGTTGCTAAGCCAAGTCCCCTTCATCGGCCTTTCATCAGGCCCTTGGTCCCTGCTGCACAGCTGCCTCAGTTTTCCTCTGTGGCATACCTCTTCTCATGAGTATTTGAGGTAGCCACTTGTAGCAGACAGAAAACTGACTCCCAAAGATATTCATCTTCCATATATCATGTGTCTATATCCCCTTGTATGGCCAACAAAAGTGTTTGCATCTGTGAGCAGTCAGTGATCTTGAGATGGAGAGAGAGTTCTGGATTATTTTTATGGGTCCAATGGAGACAAGAGTCTAAGTGGGAGAGAGGTAACGGGAAAAACAGGAAATGTGAACATGGAAGGAGAGGTCCAACATGATGTCTAGAGGGTGGAAGGCCATGAGCCAAGGAATTTTGCAACCTTTACAAAGTGGAAAACTTTCTTCTCCAGAGCCCTCAGAAGGGGCCATGCTTACACCATGATTTTAGTCTACCGAAACTTATTTCATCCTCTGACCTCCAAAACCGTAAGATCATAAATCTATGTTGTTTTAAGCCACAAAGTTAGAGGTGATTTGTTATAGCAGCAAAAGGAAACTAATGCATCACCGTGAGCCTTGGGGAGGTCTTAGCATCATAAATCAAGCCACGTGCCCCATCCCCTTGCATCTTACCGAGGTGACCCTGAGCCACCTTTTCAGAACAGGCCTAGAGACTCCTCTACACACCGGTGTGATGCCTCAGCCACAGGTTTCCTGAGCCCCTCCATTTCTAGAAAGGCCCTAGGCTGCCTAACAATGACCTTCAGTACTTATACCTGGCTTCCCACGCTGCTTGGTTTCTCGCTAGCCTCTGGATGAGGCTGTGCAAGGGGCAGATTTTGAAGCTCTCTTTCCTCTCTGAAATACATTATACTTTTGCCTAAGGGATCTGCAAGGAGAAATGGAAAAGATTCTGCCTTCGTTGGAAGAAAGATTGCATACTCTGGTTTTTTCAGTCTGGAAATGCTAAACCAAAATCAGAAAATGTTCTTTCTCTTGACAGAACCTTCCCTCAGCTTACAGCTAATCAAACTGACATGAACTTACACTGGGCTGATAGAATCTAAAACTGTTCCCAAAAGGCTCATGTGTGAAAGGCTCCGTTTCTGGCTGATGAGTTTTTTGAGTCCTGATTGTATGGTTGAAGGTTCTAATTTCATCAATGGACTATAATCCATTAAGCTCATGACTTAATGTTGGGAGTTGATCGATGGGGACATCTTACACCTGGACCCTTCCTCTCTGTCTTTCTGTTATCTGACCATCATGAGGTGACTAGCTTTCTCCTCTATACACTGCCACCATGGATATATTCTGTCTCACTTCAGGCACAAACCAATAGACAAAACCTATCTTACACTGATAAACTGGAAACCATGAACTCACATAAATACTTTCTCCTTCAAGTTGCTTCTCTTGGGTATCTTATTTGTTTTTTTTTAACAAAAACAAAATACTAGCTCACACATATTGTCTGGATATCACTGATGCCTTCCCCAAAGTACAGAAACTCACTTCGGCCTCCCTGCAGTTCACAGCACACACCACTATACCTTTAAATCTGCTGTGCCAATGCCTCCTCCAGGGTAAAACCAGCCTACTTAGGTGCAGTGAGTACAACCTAGAAAGGAAGGCACTGTTACTGCCCTGAGATCCTTTTTACCACTAAGAGGGGAAGAGCAGCCTGCCCTAAGGTGGGAAACAATTAAAAGAAGTGTACCTAAAGAAATGTTCAACATCCTTAGTAATCACGGAAATGCAAATCAAAACAACCCTGAAATTCCACCTCACACCAGTCAGAATGGCTAAGATAAAAAAACTCAGATAACAATAGATACTGTCAAGCATGAGGAGAAAGAGGAACACTCCTGCATTGTTGGTGGGATTGCAAGCTGGTACAACCACTCTGGAAATCAGTCTGGAGGTTCCTCAGAAAATTGGACATAGTACTACCTGAGGATCCAGCAATACTATCCCTGGGCATATACCCAAAAGATGCTCCAACATATAACAAGGACACATGCTCCACTATGTTCATAGAAGCCTTATTTATAATAGCCAGAAGCTGGAAAGAACCCAGATGCCCTTCAACAGGTGAATGGATACAGAAAATGTGGTACATCTACGCAATGGAGTACTACTCAGCTATCAAAAACAATGACTTCATGAAATTCATAGGCAAATGGATGGAACTAGAAAATATTATCCTGAGTGAGGTAACCCAATCACAAACACACACACACATGCTATGCACTCACTGATAAGCCCCAAAGCTCAGATTACCCAAGATACAATCCACAGACCACATGAAGCTCAAGAAGAAGGATCACCAAAGTGTGGATGCTTCAGTCCTTCTTAGAAGGAGGAACAAAAATATTCATAGGAGGAGATATGGAGACAAAGTTTGGAGCAGAAACTGAAGGAATGACCTTTCAGAGCCTGCCCCAACTGGGGATCAAGCCCATATACATACAGCCACCAAACCTAGGCAATATTGCTGATGCCAAGAAGTGCATGCTGACAAAATCCTGATAGAGCTGTCTTCTGAGAGACTCTGCCAGAGCATGACAAATACAGAGATGAATGCTCACAGCCAACCATTGAACAGAGAACAGGGTCCCCATTTGAGAAGTTAGAGAAAGGATTGAAGGAGTTGAAGGGGTTTGCAACCCCATAAGAACAACAATACCAACCAACCAGGGCTCCCAGGGACTAAACCACCATCCAAAGAGTATGCATGGACAGACCCACGGTTCCAGCTGCATATGGAGCAGAGGATGCCCTTGTTGGGCACCAATGGGAGGAGAAGCCCTTGATCCTGCCAAGGCTGGACCAACGCAGTTTAGGGGAAAGTCAGGGCAGGGAGGCAGGAAGGGGTGGGTGGGTGGATGGGTCGGGGAATACCCATAGAAGAAGAGGGGAATGGGATGGGAGGTTATGGATGGGAAACCAGGAAAGGGGATAACATTTGAAATGTAAATAAAAAATATCCAATTAAAAAACAAAGAAGTGTCCTGTACCTCAGAGGTTCTCAGAGGACCCAGACAAAGAAGACACCATTGTCCACAATAATGACAACAGCAATTTTCACTTACCTGGATATCCCCTTTTTCCGACCCAGTCTTCTCACTCGATCTTTCTTGTAATCCCCGAGTCATTGTCTTAGTTACATCCAGGTTCTACTAGAGGTGACTCATGGTACAAAACGAAGTGTCAGATCACAGGTGGGAAGTTAGCAAGAAGAGACTGCTATGATTATGAAGAGACTTCTGTGGCGAGGAGGTGCCAAGACTAGGGGAGGCCATCAACAGAAGACTGAAGTGGAGACCAAGCATTGATCAGAATGGCCAGATACTATAGCATCCATGTACCTAACCAAAGGCAAAGCCTGAGGATAGGTAATTCTCTCCATGTCTCCTGGCAACATCATCTCCTCACCAAGAGTTTCTACTCATCTGTCAATCCCACTTGAGCCATTTGCTTGAAGAGTTGTTTCAAACCACCTTTCTCTGATTTCTCTCGCTACTCAAAAGTTTTTCTTCAGAAGATCCCATGCAAAAGCATGGGTCAGGCTACAGAGTGTAGCATCCAGAGGAAACAATGCTGCCTTCTTCCCTGTTGCAGTCCCTCTGCCTCATTCTCTCTGCCTGTTGGCATCTAGAGCTGGCCAACTGCCTTCCTTTACCACTCAGAGTTTCTAACGGATCTACAATCTCCTTCTGTGGGACAGACCCTACCCTTCTCAGGTCCCCTTTCCCTAAGTAGCACCTGTTCAGCAAAGCTTCTTTCTCTGGTGGAATCTTTTTGTTTTGTAGCATGTACATCTGCCCAGAGGCAATGACTGCATGTTTTCAACTGACAGCCCTTAATGCATATTTAAAGGCAATGTGAAAAAGAGGATAAACCAACATTAAAAATAATATTGTTTTATTGTTAAATGAGAGAACAGTGTCAACACAGTTAAAGATGCTCAGTAAGTGAAATATTCTCTCAGATAATGAATTAAGCTGCCAGCGCCTCGGGTGGTCCTGAGAGAGGCAGCTTGGCTGAGTCATGCTCCTGCCTTCCCAGTTTCTTTCAAGCACCAGAGCCAAGGGGAAAGACGGGAGCTGATGCCTTGGCATAGAACCCAAATGTTTTCTTTAGTCAGTATGATTGATATCTTCTCTCAGAAAAAAAGAAAGAAAGTTGAATCTTACTGTAAAATGGCCACTTCTAATGATAATGTTCTTCCTCATGAGAGGTATGTCCAATGATCAGTAGTATGTCCTTGTACGTCAAGCAGCTTTGGAACCAACATTATTTTGACTCTTGGTTCATGTTGGACATTATCTTAGTTCATGTTGGGCACTCTACACAATGTTGAGGTTTAGGCATAGAAGGCAGGTTGGGGGTTGAAGACTAAGACATAGCGAGGAGTTTCTATAGTTCTAACCTGACCAATAGAAGAGCCTTAAACATGACCTTAAAATGCTGAAATTCCAATAGGAAAAAGGTACCATTGCTGCTTTAAAATGTGATTGGTTATTATGGAATCTCAGGGATGCATTTTAACCAAATGATTGACTCTGGGGGCTGACCCTTGAGAGTAGTGCAGTCTAGTTCTGAAGGTCAGAGGATCTTTTGTGGTTGTGTTTAAGAATTCCATACATTCATATAATACATTTTTATCAGATCTACCCCACCATTTCCTCCTCTTTAAGTTCTCCCCTATTTTCTCCACTCCTCCTCCTAACTTCATCTATTAAAAAATAAAACAGCTGAGTAGAATCAGTGTTCCCTGTATGCATATGGCGGCAGGGCCATCTACTGGAACATGGGTAGACTCTTGGGCCTGAATTCCTGAAGAAAACTAGCATTCCTTCCCACAACAGTCACCATGTTTCCATAGCTTCTAGAAGCGCTTCTCCAAGCTCTCGGCTGTCTTGGTCTCCTGAAGGTCTTGTGGATGCCCAGCAGCCTTGTCATGGCAAGAGAATACTGTTTCGCTTAGGAATTCCCCGTACCTCTGGCTCTCATGAATTTTTTGTCCAGCTCCTCTGCCATGATACCTGAGTCTTTCGAGGAGGAGCTTCCCATTCAGAGCTGAATATTTGGTAGCTCTAATTCTCAGCATTTTGACTAGTTGGGGGTCTCTTCATTAGTGGACATTTGCTGTAACAGTGAAGATTCTCTGACGGGGCTAAGAGATTCTCTAATCTATGGTTATAAAGATAAGAACTTAGGGAGTAATTTAATACTTTGTTCGTTTTGTCCTAAGGCCTATAACCTATCCAGCCAAAAGTTTTTGTCCAGTTAATGATATGAGACCTGAGTTCATGTTGCGGAACAAGCATTAAATGCAACCAGAAAATCATTGGTCATTCAATAACATTCATGACACTGTATGTACAGCATGCATTTCTTGCCAGGCCAGTCATTATTGTGACATACAGAGTATATTATGGGCAAGTCTGTTGGCTGCTTTTCATTCTCCCAGAACTATGCACAGCGCCTTCCAGCACATGAACACTAAATAGGGATGAAGCCTCCACCTTGGTACCAGCTTGACTTCTTCATGTCCTTTGACTCAAGTAGGTGGTACCTTCACCAGTAGGATCTTATATCAGGTGTGCAAGAGCAATGGCAACAGACTGTAATTGTGAGAGGGGTGTCTGTGGAACCCCAGTGACCAAACAACACTAAGAGAGGCAGCCCATACATGACACTGAGCTTTTAATTCATCCTATGGTGCTTGGGAAAGGAGTTGACACTCCGTTATAGGGTATTCTATTTAACTCCATTTATGAATCTTTGGAAGCTTCTACAGTAGTAGGATTCCGTGTGGTAACTTTTACATTTTGTGGTCTTGAGCATTATCATTTCTTGGACTGCCTCCTCTAACCTTCCCCTCCCCATTTAAGCCTTCTTATTTTATTATTCCCTTTTTGTCATCCTTAGCATCGTCATTCTATCCCTTCCTCTTGAACTCTCCCCTCCATGGGCCCTTCTTTGCTAGTTTCTTGACTTCAAACCTAAGGATCCAAAGCTAGAATTTGTACATAAGAGACAGTGTAAAGAATTTCTGAGTCAGGGTTATATCAGCAGACTGACCATTTCTAGCTCCAATCATTTACTTGAAATTTTCATAATGCATTTTTTTCTTCGCAGTTGAATAATATGTGGGAACCACATCTCCATCTATTTACCAGTTGACAGTCAGTTAGGCTCTTCCCACTTTTTAAAGCTGCTGTGAGTAAGACAACTATGGACGTGTATGAGAAAGTCTCTCCATAGGAAGATACAAAGTCTTCTGGAGGTATGTCCAGGAGTAGCATAATGGGAGCACATGATAGATCATAGAGCAGATCTAACTCTAGCTTTTGGAGGAACCCCCACATTGGCTTCCATGGTGGAGGTACCAATTTTTACTCCTAATAACAGTGAATAAATGTTCCCCTCTTCCTACATCTAAAGCAGTATCTGTTGTCATTTTCTTTTTTAGTCTTAGCCATTTTTGCTAGAATAAGATGAAATCTCAGAGTAGCTTAATTTGCATTTCCCAATGGGTAAGGATGTTTAACATTTAAAAAATATATTTCTTAGACATTTCTCTTTCTTCTTTTGAGAACTCTCTTTAGTTATAATTTTTAAATGGAGTGGATTTTTTGGTATTTAATTTATTGATTTCTTTGTATAATTTAAACATTAACCCTCTGTCAGTAATATAGCTAGTAAAAAAAAAAACATTTCCATTTTGTAGACTACCTCTTCACTCAAATGATGGTCCCATTTGTCAGTTACTAGTCCTAATGTCTATGTTACCAGAGTCTTATTCAGAAAACCCTTTCCTACATTTATAATTTGAAGCATTTCCCCTACTTCTCCTGTATTAGATTCAGAATATCGTATCTTATGTTGAGGTTCTTGATCTATTCAGAGTTGAGTCTCTTGCAGACTGAAAGAGAAGGATCTAGAAACTATCCACTCTTACCAGCACCCTTCATGGAAGTTGCTGTCTTTTTTCCAACAAATATGTTTGGACTTTGTCAACATCGGGTGCTAAAGGAGCATGGGTTTATGTAAGGATCCTCAGTTCAATTATCTTTATCGGTGTGTCTGTTTTTATGCCAGTACTGTAAGGTTTTATTATTTTGGCTCTGTAATATTAATTCAAATCAGGGACTACTACATTTCTGTTATGTTTTTACTGTGCAGAACCTCTTTGACTATGTTGGGGTGTGTGTGTGTGTGTGTGTGTGTGTGTGTGTGTGTGTGTGTGTGTGTATGCATTTCCTCATGAATTTTAAAAATAGTTTTTCCAATGTCTGTGAAGAATTTCATAGAATTTTGATGAGGATTGCATTGACTCTATAGATTACTTTTGCTAAGATGACCATTTTCACAATATTAATTCTACTGGTAGATCCATGGGCTAAGAAGTTCTTCCCATCTTCTAGTAACTTCTATTTATTTCTTTAATGTCTTAAGCTTTCACTATAGTCTTCCATTTCCTTGGTAAGATTTATTGCAAGATGTTTTTAGACTATTGTAAATGAGATAGCTTCCTTGATTTCTTTCTCGGTATGTTTGTCATTGGTTTGTAGAAAGGCTCCTGATCATTGTGTGTTCATTTTATATTCTGCTACCTTGCTGAATATGTTTACTAGCTGTAGCAGTTTTCTAGTAGAGTCTTTAGAGTCTTTTAGGTATAAAATCATATCATCTGTAAAGAAGGATATTTTGACTTCTTACCTCACATCTTGAACCATAAGCAAGAAGTGAAGAAATTGCTATGGGGTTGGAATAGGGCTTTTGAAACTTCAAGGCCCACCTCCAGTGATATACTTCCTCCAATAAGACCACATATATTCAACCTACCCCAATAGCACCACCAACCAGGGACCAAGGATTCAAATATCTGTACCATTGGAAATATTCTTATTCAAACCACCACAATGACCTTCCTTCTGGGGAATAGTAATGAGACAGTCATTCATGCCCTAAAACAAGAGGAGACAGTAGAGCCAACCTCCCAGAGAAGACCTCTCCTTTGAGGAAGTCTTAAAAAGCAATAACCCTGGAGGCCCAGCGGTGAGATTAATTTGTTCTACCTTCCCTGCTTCCTCCTAATCTCCTACGAATCATCTGTTTCCATCCTTAATGTCTAAACATGCAAATATTGCTGCACTTACTGCTCATTAGTTTAGCTAAAGGAAGTGCCCTTTAATTATGCCTCTAAATAATGAACCTCCTCCATCACCTTGACAATCAGTGCATATTTAGAAAGAAGCAAGGCCTCATTATGAAGCAGCAACTGCATCCCTTGGCTTCTTAGAAGATGGTAGCTTTCTTGAAGCAACAGAAATGGGAATCACAAAACAAGCAAACCTTATGACTGCCTTAGCTCTTTGTGGCCTTAGAGGCAAGAATGGCAAACAAGTGCATGGTGGTAACACATCACATTTAAGAAACAAAAGGGAGGGGTTGGGGATTTAGCTCAGTGGTAGAGCGCTTGCCTAGGAAGCGCAAGGCCCTGGGTTCGGTCCCCAGCTCCGAAAAAAAGAACCAAAAAAAAAAAAAAGAAGAAGAAAGAAACAAAAGGGAAACTAGCATTTGCTAAAACACTCTTGTATACCACTCCATAAACTCCTGATCTCTAAGTATTAGGTCTAATCTCACAGTTACTTTTGTAGTCCAGTACTGACTTACGTGTTCTGCAGCTAAGTCTGTGGGAATGGAAGTAATTTGACTAAAGCATTAGCCCAAGCCCACCATTCTGCAAAGCTCCATGTTCCTTACCATTATGCTTTTATTTTGTTGAGATTTATGGAGCTTGGCAGAACTAAGCCTTGACCATATTTCTTCATTTGTTGATCTAAGCGGAAAGCCACAGAAGTTGTTTGTTGACATTCCATGGGCTATAGCAAAGGCAGATTGGACAGCTCTATTGTGAACCTGTCTGCCTTGCCTGGATCAATGAAACTCATGCCGTGGAAACGAGTCATCCCTGCTATCTGACATGCCACATCCCTGGTTCATCTGTCAATCCTGAATTCATGGGCCACATCCCCGGTGGACCCCTAAGTCCCACTCCAATAGAGAACTGACTTTACATCCAGATTACAGAGATCCATTCCAACTTTTCCTGCACTTTATTGCTTTGACCTGTTCACTGGTTCACTTCCGCCACTACCCTGGGATAGATGACCCTCTAATCTTTAACTCCGCTTCTAATCTAAGTATGCATTCGGTAAATGTATATTGATCTCCAACTTATCTGCATGGCATAACGTGACCCACACTGTGGTTCCTGAGGAGACATACAAGTATCAGTTTGGCTTCATATATATCATCCAAGGGACACTGAGAAAAGCCTCCACTGAGTCCCAAACGCATCAACTATTTATATATATTTATTCTCTGAATGGTATTTAGAATGTTTTTTAAATGAACAATTGAAAAGACTAAAACATGAAGCAGGCATCCTTCATGGCTTCATGTACAGGAAGTGTCCATAAAGGCAAGTCTATAGATGCAGAAAACAGCCCGGTGCTGCCTAGGGCTTGGGCTCAGGGTAAAACCAGACAATTTTATTGTAGGATGCTAATGTTCTAAAACTGGATTCTGTGATTACCCAACAAAATGAATTTACTAAAAACCCTTGACTTGTATGTTTACAATGAGTGAATATGAGAAAGTATAATCCTACTTCAATAAAGGTGTTATATATTAATAAGAATTGAAATATTTTTAAAAGGAAGGGAGGGAGGAGGGACAGGTGACCACACTCTCTTGGCTTGAAGTCCTGAGTCATTGAGGAATGCCAAAGTTGTTAGGAACTGAAAGGGCAAATACCAGAAATAATAGGGAGGCAGGAAAGAGACTGACACTCTGAACACAGGGTCTCAGAGAATCCTTCAAATTGTCAAGCACCCTGTGAACTGTATCCATGGGGGAAAACACAAGAGCCTGAGAAACCACAACAGCAAGAACTAGGAAAAGCAGCACAGATATCAAAGCCACTGTGCATGGAGAAGGAGGCACATTTTGGAATTCCTCTAAGTAAGAAAGGATGAGGACACATCTAGAATTTTCAGGTGGAATTCCTTGGAGAAGAGAAACCCTTGGAGATGGAGGAGCATGAGAGTTTACAGGGCTGGCATAGAGCTAAGGATAAACAAAAGCAACAAACAAACAATCCTGAGTAAAACAGAAAGCCCAACCTGCGCCGAGTGCCAGGGGATCATCCGGTCATTCATCGTAAAGCTGGCAACCTCGCAGAACGAGGACCAAAGCCAGAGCATCAACCCCAGGGGCTCAGTGGAACAAAATTGTCAGATACATGAAGTCACAGCAGAACACAAGTGAAGACCCAGAGTAACACTGTGACATAGAGTATGTTGTGGCCAATGGATCGAACAGATGAATGGGGAAATATCAGCTACAAGCAAACTTAGAAAGCCTAGGTGGGAAGTTTGACATCATAATTAAATGAGTGGATTCACAAGTGCCATGAAAGAGATACGCCAGGCAGGGATGGTGCAAATCATTTTTAAACTTGTTTTAAAAAAGCATTATTTTAAAGGTGGGAGGAGATCAGCAAGCTTTGAGCTTAATGATACAAAGGAAACAAACCTGATTATATTGTCTACAACCTGTTGAATAATAAAAACAAAGAATACATGTTGGAAAAAATGTGTCATATACAGGGAAAAAGCAATATAAAGTAACAAGCAATATTTTATGAAAATTTAGAATAGCAAAAGACAAAAGGAATGACCAGGAAAGTTCTTCTAGTAAAAAAGTAACTGATATTCAGAGTTGCCCATTGGGAAGGAAGGACAAGCTCTAGAAATGATGAGTGTCCATGTAAGGACCAAGTCTTCTTTCTCAGTCTCTCTAAATTCTTAGCTTTTTAAGTACAGTGTCTTTGGCAGAGAACTGCATAGCATACATTGTAGGAAGGTGTAGTGAATGGAATCCTGGAGGGGTTAAATAAGTTATAATGATCCAAGGTTCACACATTTTCTGCGGCTTTGTAATGTTAATCATAAACACACAGTAATATAATAAAGATTCATATTAAAGAAAGCCTGCTTGAGGTTAGACATCAGAAGATAAAAGGACTGTATGGACGAAACATCCATGCTCAGAGGATTGTAGACGTCTTAAAGCAGATAGACAGAAAGGTCAAGTGCCGGCTGCTGAAAGTCACTGTCTCTGGGTGTGAGCCACTATCCAGAAGGGAGAGGTCAAACTTGGACTTTCCTGACCATAGCTTCAACCCCTGGACTGTACATCACACATTGTACTTAAGAATACAGAGTTGCTTAGTTACAGTGAAACTGAATTCAAGAGCACCTAGACAGAGAATCCTGAGGGTCAGACTTGAGAGAACAGGGAAGAACGATAATTGGGTGAGTGAGGAGTATGGAGAGTGCCCAAGAGTGTGGAGTGTGCTGCCCTTGGGGCTGCAGGCAACAGCACTGGCATTGTCTAGATGTGGTCCACACTAGAAGAGCTAAGGCACTGGCAAGGGCGGAGTAGACATCATGTATCCTTCATAGAATGACTGCTTACTCAAATAGTATGTGCAGGTCGTGGGTGTCAGTCAGTGACAAGGTCTACAAGCATGGAGATTCTAGACATAAGCTAACACACAAGGGGAAACTGTGAGAAGAGCTGAGGGTGTCCACAAAGCCTCAGAAGTTTTCTGTATTTATTTGGGAATTTCTTTGAGTCACCATCTGTTGCTTCTGGGTGTTTGGGCCACTCTTTTCCCCAGGCCTGTTTCTGAGACAGCCCAGTAGAGGCGTTCCTCCAGTGATTTCCTCTAACTAGTGTAAGTTAAAGATAGAGCCACGTCTGACCTCTGTGCCTCTCTGTTAGTGAAGTGGCACTACCTCTGTTTCTCTCCTGACTCCAGTATCCAAAGAGGAAGGCAGAGGACAGCGCTAGAGCACTCTGCATTTGATTCCATGCACCCACACGTACCAGCCTCTTTCTCCAGGACGTCCTAGCTTCTGCCTCCTTGGTAGTGCATGCACTGTTGGTTGTTGAGCATCCCACATCCTCCCATAGGTTGTCCTGGAAACTGAGTCCTTCCCAAGAAGCCTCTGTCCTTTCCTGTTTTTTATTTTGTTAAACCTACATGGATTCCCATGAACTGCCACCTTGTCAAAGGTTTTATTACTGTCATAAATATAGGGGGGCAATGAAGTTACAGTTATTTGAACACAAAGCTAAGATAAACTCATATCTATTATCTGGACTCCAAAAGTGACGCCACAGTTGGGGCATAAATGTGATTTGGGACTTGAATTGCTTGGAGAATCTTTTGATAACCACATGGTGCTTTTCTGTCTGCAAGCATATGAATAAAATGAGTCTCAGAAGCCACCAGTGAAAATATGCCTTCGGGTTTATTCTAGAATACTAAAAATATTTCCTTTCCTGTCTAGCAAAAATAGAAATATATTGTGCTGAGAACCCAAAAGAAGTGGGAGCCAAATGCTATTTTGTGTTTACACAATGCCTATTGAATCACATACTCACTCAGTTGCTCGTTCATCAACTTTAAAAAAAACTATATTTTAGGGACAAATAGTCATTAAGGCCCACATGCTTTGTAACCTCTCAGATCAACTCATTCCTGCCCCATATAACAAGTGTGGCCTTGGTGAGTCCTATCATCTATGTGAGCCTGTTTCTTACTGGCGTGATATATGAATGCATGTATACTATGTGTATATGTATATGTATGTATCTATTTATGTATGTACATATGTATGTGTCTATGCATGCATGAATATACGTAGGTATGTATAATGCATGTATGTGTGTGTGGCATGTATGTATGCATGCATGCATATATGTGTGTGTGTATACATGGATAGATGGCTGAATACATAAACGATGAGAGAGAGAGAGGGAGAGAGAGAGAAAGAAAGAGAGATATGGATGGACGGATGGACGGATGGATGGATAGATGGATGGACAGACAAATGGACAGATTAGGTAGGTAGGTAGATAGATAGATAGGTAGGTAGGTAGGTAGGTAGATAGATAGATAGATAGATAGATAGATAGATAGATAGATAGATAGATAGATAGATAGATAATCGATGGGTAATAGATGGAAGATGGACAATAGTCGATACTTCAAATGGCATAAGCAGTCTTAGTGCTGAGTTCATGGAGCCTTTTAGCCTGCAGCTTCTACATAGTAAGCGCTGCTCCAGTGAGAACAGAGTGTACGGTGGTCCCTAGAATAACAAAATTCTTTTTCTCTGTATATAGATGTGGTCTTAAAATACCATCAAAAGAAATTCAAATGAAAAGAGCTGGCTCTGGATTTGGTACCAATTATGACCAGAGTGCACTTGGCTCCCCTCGCCTAATTACAGGAAAGAGAGGGACAGAAGAGCATTTAAGGAGAACATGAGCGTGCAAATAACAAAATCCGAACTCTAAATTTTTTTCTTTCACATTCTCAGGACTCTTCTACAGATGAATTGTTGAGAAAATATAATGAGGGAGGAATCTTTAGATGTCAAAGGATTTGGAAAAGACATTTTTAATGGTCAAATCTGTTATACAACTATAGACATTAGGCTAAAACTAGAGAAACAAGACTTTGGGTGCCAAAAAAGTGTGTGCTATGGGGAGGAGGGAGTGGCAAAGTTTGGGGTGCTGTTTGAGGAAGGAGCTTTTGGTTAGCTGGTAGAATGTCAGTTGTTACTGTAGGTGTGGTTAGGTGGAATCCCACTCTCTGATACTTCATTAAACGATGCGTGGTTTGAAATCTTTGTATTTCAGCAGGAAATGTCTTAATGGAGAAAGCATTATGCACTGAGGGCCACTGTGTGAAGGCCTCTGTCCCGTGACAATGAGTGAAGCTCATCCTTGGCCCTGAAGCTAAAAGTTGAGTAGGAGAGAAAAGGAATTACAGTGTCACGATTGAAACTAGAATGGGGAGAAGGGCAGAAAATTAATGGACCAGGGTCACCTCATCTGCTCGAGGAACTGCACATTAGAGCAGGACCTGACAAGTGTGAGATCCCTGCTGCAAGCTGGCCTGCTCCAAGGACACAAGATGTAACTGACCCTCTCGGGGCTCTGGCAGGCACAGTACAGGCTGACTACTTTCGTGGAGATGAACTTCATAGGCAGGAGTCACTTGACCTTCGCCTCGCTGTCCTGGCTTACTCTGCCAGGCACTGTTATTCACATTTAGACTATGGTTTGGAGAGATTGACTAAAACTAGCTAGAAAATATAAAAGTGATACGTGAATCAAGACTATACTTTTGCCATGCAGGTAGTAAGTCTGGGTCCCTGAGAGGTACGGCTAGCCAGATGGGAAGAACACAGACTAGCAGTGCAAGAGGTTTACAACAGAAAGGCATAAATCACAAATTGTTCCTTAAAAATCATTTGGGGGAGTTGAGGGGATGGTTCAGGTAATTAAGTATTTGCTGTGCGTGTATGAAGGCCCAGCTTCAAGCCCTAGCACCTACAGAAAAATCAAGGCATGGTAACCCACACCTGTTTCCCAGCCCAGGGGAAGGAAAGACAGCAAGTAACTGGTACTTGCTGGGCAAGTCTAATTGTTGGGCTCCAGGCTGAGTAAGACTGTGTGTGGTGGTACCTGCCTTTCATAGCAGCACTCAAGAGGCAGAGGTATGTGGAGCTCTGTGAGCTCAAGTCCAGCCTGACCTACATAGTGAGTTCCAGGCCAGCCAAGGCAACGCAGAGGGACCCCATCTCAAAGGCAAACAAACAAACAAAATACAAAAACTAAAGTGAGATAAAGAGTGACTGAGGAAGATGCCTAACAATAGCCTCTGCTTTCCACATGGACACATGCACACATATGTGCATGTACATACAGAGAGAGAGAGAGAGAGAGAGAGAGAGAGAGAGAGAGAGAGAGAGAGAGAGAGAGAAGAAGGAGAAGGAGAAGGAGAAGGAGAAGAAGAAGAAGAAGAAGAAGAAGAAGAAGAAGAAGAAGAAGAAGAAGAAGAAGAAGAAGAAGAAGAAGAAGAAGAAGAATCATTCTTCCCCAAATAAAGCAAAAAGTTGTTTTTGTTGTAGTGAAAATGCCCAAGAATCAGCAAAGGTAAATTGCAGATATGCTGCCATGGGCAAATGTGCATTAAACCTAACGCTCAGAGTATCCTGAGGCCTGAAGCTCCCTTTCTAGGGGAAAAATGAGGCTTCGTACCCAAAGGCCCCTGGAAAGAAGGGCAGTTACACATACAGTACTTTCAGAGAAAATAAAAGGCCCTGTGAGGGCAGAAATAAATATGTAAAGTTAACATGTGTCAAAGTCACTTGCCACCAAGGCAGGTACCCCAAGTTTAACCCCCACATGGTGGAAAGACAGAACTAATTTCTGCAGATGTCCTCTGATGTCTACGCATGCACCGTGGCATGTCCCCTCTCTCCATAATAAATGTTAAAAATTGAAAAGAATATAGATTTTGAGCAGAAAGCTCTTGGTCTGCATGTCTCTGGGCCTACCTTCTGGTAGTGGGAAATTGCGAATACTATTCAACCACTCCAGCCCCTACATCCTTACCTACAACCAAGCTACATGAGCACTACATATAAACATAAAGCATTTAATTCATGCTAGATGGTCACCAAATAGAGATATTCACTGTTTTAACGTTACTGATATTTTTTCACCTTGTTTTGACCCAGATCAGATGAGAATTCTGGCTAAAACAGATCAGCCCTGCCCTGGGGGAGTCTAGAATTCTGGGAAACAAGAGGTTATTCCCTCCAACAAACTTATTTATAAGTGACACCCTGGCTCAGGGAAGTGTTTACCTTCTAGAACCTGATTTCATGGGTTTGAGCCCTAGCTCTGACACTACAGGACTCATGGCCTGAGGGCTGGGTGCCTTGGTTTCTCAACTTGTTAAACCTTGGTTTCCACATAGTGCTGTTTGTATAAAATGGTACCAAGTGTAACTTTCTGACTTGGGGCCCCTGCACTAAGGGACTGGTGATGACTCTTTGCCATATGCACAGCAGAGAGATCCCTGTCAGTCTGGCTGAAGCCGCCTGGTATCACCAGTTATTCTCACCTCTGTGGCTTCTGAGTTCCTGCCCTGAGATCTTCTTTATGATTTACATGGGATCTGGCCTTTCCTTAGTCCAGAGATGTCGAGTGTTTAAGTCTTTCCCCAAGCACTGCTCCTGTCTGCTGCTCAGCTGTGCACTGGAAGCATGGCAGCCTGTCCTCTGACAGGGTGCTCCGTGATGCACACCACATCTATCACTGCATCTCCACACATTCCCTCACCACGTGCAGACAAGAAGGGACTTCTGAGTCTTAAAAAGAAAGGACCCTTTACTACTGAGACAAGGCAGGGCCTAAATAAAGATCTGTGCAGGAAAGGAATCATGCCGGGGACTCATCTACTGACCACACGAGGGCATCCCACTTACTCTTGCTTGATAAAACTGAGGGAGGCCGAGCCACCAACAGGGTTCTCATGCTTTGCTGGAGGAGACCCAGGTCCAGGTTGAGATGTGGCACCTCCCTGAGAAAGATATTCTGAGCAATCACTGTAACTTCCCACCTTTCAGTAATGGGCAGTCTGTTCACCAAGCTGCCTCGCATCTGGGCGTTGACACCATCTTCTACTCCCTGACCTGAGAGAGGCCACATACCTCACAAAGGTCACACAGCCTACTCTGCCCGGCTGTGTTGCCCTGTATAGGCTCTTGTGGGACATCTGTGTTAATGGCCAAGCCAGCAAGAACCCTAATTACTGCTTATTACTCTGGGCTTCAACATTTCTGCATTTCATCACACAAAACTTATCCAAGGAGAGGCAGGAGATGAAAAGATACTCATTTCATATGGCTTTACACAGTCTTAACCCCTGTAAGTCATCTGTCCCTAATAGGCTTAAAGACTTTTATCTGTAAGAGCAAAGCACAATTGGTCACTAAAAATCTTGAAACAAAGATTATATATTACAACCTAAGTCAAATGCTACTTGCCTTCTCTATGTCTCTGTAGGTCCCTGTCCTCTGAGACCCCACCCCCGCTCTCTGTCCACTCTGCTGCCGGCCTCAGTGATCTCAGTCTCGTGACCTGGTTGGGCACACTGCTACTCTCCTACATGGGTTTCACGGATCTTCAGGCCACTCTTGCCTTGGGCTTGCTTACAGAAGGGCTCGTCAGTGCCAGCATGTCAGGAACACGTAAATGTTTCAAGGGAAACAAGTCACTTAATTTGGGAGATATTAATATATCACCAATGACATTAAGGGAGAGATATTAGAAATACATGAATGGACTTTAAAAATTTTTAATAGCCACCCATTTATTTTAATGAGTCTAAGAAAACGTGTAACTTGCACATTACAACATGATTTCACAGCTATGAAATGATATAAAATTATTTTGTCAGTTTAAGTGAGTTAATTTAGAGAAAAATGCTAAGAAAATGAGATCAGAAGAGCCATATTGAGTCAATCATTTGTAAAGCAGACAAAACTCTCCACCACCAGCCCCCCAAAGACTCACACAAGTGACTTTATTAGGAATATTATCCAAATATTGGTCAGAACATACACGAAAAGGTATTCAACTTTATTAAACTCTGGGAAATGTCCATTGAAATCCATAACGAACTACCGTATATCTATCAGAACTTTCAAAAATAAATGTAAAATGGACAATACAGATACCTGGCAGAGATATAGAACAAATAGAAACCTTTAATATTGTTTGTGGTAGTGGAAGCTGGTGTAGACGTTCAGAAAACTCTTTGGCGGTCCCTAAAATTGATTCAGCAGGCCCAGCTTAGTCATCTACCCAGGGGAAACATACACATCTTCACTCAAAGGCATGAACGGCATTCAAGAAATAAATAAGGTTCAGAAAACGCTATTTGGAGGAATTAAATGCCTGTTCTGTAGTGCTCTGTGAAGAGGTATATAAGTCGCTGTTCCCACCCTTGAGAGGGAGCACTCTTCTGGATTGTCACTGAGCACTCTTCCAGAGTGCTCACTGCATTCTGGATTTCAAGCAGGATACCTGGAATACAATACCAAATCTAAAATGTCCCCACCATCTCAGACAAACAGCCACTTACCTCAGCAATGGGGACCGTGGTTGTTTGACACTTTCTTTGCTCAAGGAAATTTGGTTGAGTGAATAGCCATATAGACAATAATGCTTTTCACTCTGGATGTTTCTTGTGTAAGTCAGCATTGTCTCTCTGTGAGAGGAAGACCTCTGTCTGTCTCACTTCCTAACTTGCTGTTCAATAGCTGTAAGGGACTAATTATAAAATCTGTTTCATTCACACAGCTGGATGGCTGGGGAGGTGGATGGATTCTCAGGGACATGGGACAGAAATAAACTGATGGGGAAGGCTGGGAGGTCTGTAGTTACACCATCTCTCTCCCAACAAAAGGCAGAGCCTCCCATCCTATAACGAATATTCCACAAAGAATCTAACATACCTTAGCTATCTCTGCCAAGGACATTCTCAGGCAGTTTGAATTATTACTGTCAGCCACAGGGGGAACAAAAAAGAAAAGAGAAAGAAAAACTTAAGGCACAGATTAGTATTTCAGGAAAACAAGGTTCTAATTTATAACCAAGACCTTTAATTTAATCAGCCAAAGAAAGCGTGTGAACAGCTCTGGTTTTCTCCTGTTCTCCTGCCACACTCGGAGCCCAGGTTTACCTCTTTGGCCTTTAATTATTCTGTTCTCTCAGGTGGCTTTATCTCTGACACTTGGGGATGAAAATTTGATTTGCCATTCAGAGGTTTCAGCAAAAATTCACATTCAAGTCACTAAATTGAGAGTTAGAAAAGGAACAGAGGATTGAGACTAGACTTTGAAAGGATGTTTTAGAAGTGTTTTTAATTAAGTCTATGTTATTATTTAGGATGGAAGAGAATCATTTACATGCAGTACAGGGGTGTTTGCAAACTCAGCCGTGCCGTTCTAAAAACTGCCGTGTTAGTCATGCAGCCAGAACAGGTCTGCTCCCTTGTTCTAACACTGTGAACAGTGCCTACTTGCAGTGCAAGCTGGGGTCTATGGGGTCAGAGGAATACTTGGCAGAGCCCCTACTCTGTTGAATCAGAATCTTGGTAATAATCAGCTAATGAAGGGGGAGCCAAAGGAACAAATGTTAAGCGCCCTCTCCCCAACCAGGGCCTTGTAACCATCACATCCCAGCAATGTGTAAAGAACAATCACCACAGATGTCACATCAGGGCACTCAGGGACAGAGAATTGAAATAGCTTGTTTTAGCCACACAGCTCTTAACTAGCCTCCAAAACCTCTGGCCTTTGAAGGGTACATTATTTTTCACTTATTCACTTTACACCCTGCTCACTGCCCCTCCCAGTCATCTCCTCCCATAATCTTTCCCTCAACCCCCTCCCTTCTCTTCTGAGTAGGTGCTCCCTGTCCCAGGTATCCCCAACCTGGCACTTCAAGTCTCTGTGAGGCTAGGCACTTCCTCTCCCACTGAAGCCAGACAAGACGGCCCAGCTAGAAGAATATATCCCTCTTATAGGCAACAGCTTTTGGGAAAGCCCCTGCTCCAGTTGTTCAGGACCCACTTGAAGACCAAGCTGCACATCTGCTACACAGGGAGGCTTAGGTCCAGCCCATATATGTTCTTTGGTTAGTGGTTCAGTCTCAGGCCCACAGGGTCCAGGTTAGTTGATTCTGTTGGTTTTTCTGTGCAGTTCCTATCCCCTTTGGGACCTGCAATCCTTCCTTCTATTCTTCCATAAGAGTTTCCAAGCTCCATTCACTGTTTGGCTGTGGGTGTCTGCATCTGTCTACAAGAAAGGCAAAGACTGAAGATGAGGAGACACGGAGGGCGTGGCCAACCAATAACCGACCCAATTTGAGACCCATCCCTTGGGCAAGCACCAATCTCTGACACTATTCAATGATACTCTGTTATGCTTGCAGACAGGAGTCTAGCATGGCTGTCCTCTGAGAGTTCCACCCACCAACTGACTCAGGCAGATAAAGGGTACTTCTTGATGTTATCTTTTTGACCATATGGAAGAACATTAGGAAAACTAGCCCACAAGACTCAGTAGATGGATGAGAGTGTTGTAAACAATGGTTTCCACATCATAGGAGCCCCCTTTGTATGACACATAGATTTCTATCCAGACTCTATAGAAGAAAGGGCTGTCTACATTTTTAACGGTAGGTGTCTGTTCCTTTGCTAGGCTTAAGATGTGGTGCATCGGGTTTCCTCTTTGGGCTGGCAGCTTAAAAGCTTCCATCTAATCGTATGTTCTGTCTGTGAAAGTGTGTCAATATTTTCAATGTATATTTAGGGCAGAAGCCACGTACACGTCCTCCAAAGGTTTTTACCAGCCCTGTGCTTTGTCCTAAGTCTTCTTAAAGAAAGGCCTGAGGTAGAATTGAGGGAGCATCTGCTTCACACTGAAGAGACCAAATGTAAGAAGATGAGAAGGGAGGGCACAGACTGAGGCAAGGGATGAGAGGAGGTGCAACAGGTGCTGTGCAACTGCATTTGGGTGAGATTAGCGTTCTCCAAAACAGTCTGTAAACAGCAGTAACTAAAGAGCGTGTCTTATGTGAGGGGAGAAAGGGGGAAATCAGGACTATTATACAATATACAGGACATGAATACAAGTTCCATCATGCCTAAGACCTACCTTGGTGCAAGGTGCTGCTGGGTTATGCCTCTGAGATGCCCATTCCTGACATCTGGTAGACCTTGCAGGACTGTTTTCCATAAAGATAGGAGGCATCAAAAAGCAGCCATGTCCCAACCATTTTCTTGATTCAGATGGTGCTAAGACTTGAGGGGTCTCAGACAACAAGATTTTCCAATTCACATTCTCTTCACAGCTTCTATTTCCCAACTTAAAAAATATGTGTATCTTGTATTGGTATTCCAATACATTTCAGGTGGGTCAACATATAAATAAACACCACAATTCCTTTCGCGTTGCTCATCTGCGCTCTCCAGTAAGAACAGCACCACCAGGGCCCCTTTCCTGTCTTCTCTCCCTGAGTGCTCCCAGGAGTGCCGAAATGAGCACTTGAAAACCAGTGCTCACAAGTACCGCCTCAAATCAAGGAAGCCTGGAGCTCAACCTTGAAGTCCAGGTAAAAGTTTTTCCTTTTAAGGATATTTCCTTTTAGCCTTGGTTACATTTGTCAAAAAGAAAAAACAAAACAAAACAAAAAACCCTCAAGATTGTTCAAAGATAGCAAGTCTTTAAAATTCCCAATACCAACATTTTTTCCTGAATTGTGAACATAGAATCAATTTTCATACTAACCAAATAATTAACAATGGTTATGTCAAAATAAAAACTGCTTAGTATAACTGAATTACCTGGTTTCCTTTGCTTCAGCTTCCTGTAACTCAACTCTCACCAGCTGGGCTCAGTTATATAACTGGCTGAGGAAACCTGATGTATGTGATTATGGGTTTTTGCTAAAAATCAAAACAAACAAACAACACAACATATGCACATGTGTGCGTGTGCATACACACACACACACACACACATACACACACATCTACCAACTTGACTGATAATACCTGCCATCCCCTTCACCCCAATACAGAGCTAAACCACCTGCTGTACTTGGGGGCTTCTTCTCCTGATTCCCTAGCATCCATGTTTGCTTTTTCAACTGTATAACTCACAGCCCCACCTACTGACAACAGCAAAAGCAATATACCTTTCTGGAACTCAGTGTACAAGTGGCCTTTAATTTCCTAATGTCTTCAAGGTCCCTGATGTGCAATTACTTTAATTGGCCCTCATAATTAGATGGTCAGCCAAGGGCAAGGAAGGATATATTGGAGTTGGGCATTCTTTTTTCTTTTCTTTTTTTTCTTTTTCTGGACTGAGAACTGTAACCCAAGCACCAAAGACCTAGCTGGTTCCTGTCATGGCACCGAATGCTTGGAGAGCAATTGAAGATGGCAGAAACTGATCTTCATGCCAGGCAGCTCAACTCCCTGTCAGAGTCACCCTTGGTGTGGGAATAAATAATACAATCTAATATTTCTTTGTCTCTCACTGAAGAAAATCCTACAGAATCAAAAAATCTCACTGAGGGCCAGGCAACGTTGGAAGTTGAGGTGCTTCATGGGAGATCAGGAAAGCTCATGCCAGCAGTTCCCAAGCCTGGGCACAAAGATTTGGAGTCATTAGTCAGCATCAGGAATGCTGAACCCAAAGTAGACACTTTAGTCACCCACAAGAGTTAATACGGGCTTTTTAACTAACTGACAGGAGCTGGTCCAAACAGGAGCTTTGTTGGTTACTGGGCAACCAAGGAAACAAGCAGTAGATACAATATACACAGCTATATGTGACTACTGAAGAAATACACTCAGAATATCTGTGCGAGAGAGAGAGACACTTTCCAATCAATAGGACTATCCTGCTACCGAGTCCAAGAAAAATCATTCAAGCCAACCCTAAAGCCACTCAAGTCATGACCCTAAAGCAAGGATCATCACAATGAATGGATGGGCCTCTTCTGTGCCTGCCTTCGGTGATTCCTGTTGTGCTGTTGCTGGTTTCCACTTGATTTCGATGTTTGCTATATCACATTGCAAAGTCAGCCAGGAAGAAACAGCATTAGGATTTGGGAGAAGCTGGGCTCTGGTTGTAGCACCTCTTCCTTGGAAGCTACTGATAGAATCATTGAACTTTTAACGTTCTTGGTGGTGTTTTTGTTTAGTTGGTTGGGATTTTTGTTGTTGCTGCTGTTGTTGTTTTGCTTTTGGTTTTTTGATTGTTTGCATTGTAGAGTAGATGCAACACTCACTCATCCTTCCTGGGAAGAAGAGGGTAGTATTGTGGAACACTTTGAAATTAATAAAGCATTCTTCACTAATGGAAAAACGCTTAGTTCTGTGGCCCTTAATGATGGTTGTTAAGGATCTATTATTAACACAAATTAATGTTAAATCTGATGAGGAATGAAGTGAATGTAAATACATGAATAACAACTAAATGAATGGGTTCAGAGGCAGTCATTATAATAATTGAGTACAGAGCTTACTGCTCTTGCTCTGGGTCCCCAGTGAAGGGAGGAACCCTGACACTGGATGATGCATGATGCCGCTTTCTCCTTCACATGTTGACTCTGGGCACCCCAGCTCCGGTCAAACCATTCCCTCTCCATCTTCAGCCTGGCTCCCGTTCTTGCTCATGCTCTCCCGTGTGCCTGATGGCTTGCACTAACGAGATGCCTTCCATCCACGGCTCAGGCTGAGAGTTCAGGGGAAACCAGGGACTACTGCAGGAGCAGGTCCAGCCACTCTGCTATTCTTTGGAGACTGCTGGTTCCCACACATAAGGATTCAAACTCAGTGTCAGTTCTCTAGCAAACGTATGGAAGCTACTCTCCCCTGCCTGGACTGAGGTTTGATGTAGGAGGAGAAAAACCAGTAAACTAAGTCTTTAAGGCTTAAGTAGAGAAGGGGCTTCTTCTCCTGACCCAGAACTTCCCTGCAGGCCACAGCATCTAATTCCTCCTAAATTCCAAGAACCTTACACAGACACACTTCAAATTCATACCCAATAAACGGTTGATGTTTGTGGTCGTTTGGTTTTAAGGGCGTGCACCACCATCTAAAATCAGAGGTCCTCAAGCATGCAGTGCCTGCAAATAATCTGAAAACCTAGTAGGAAGGAAGGGAGATTCAGAAGGTCAGCATCTAGGCTGAGCTGCATCCCTAACTAGCTCTCAGGTGGCACACGGTCTACTCTGCTCTAGAACGGTGGTGCCTCTGGTCGATGACAATGAACGCTATAAAGAAAGCCAGTAAGGCTGGAAGCCCAAACTCATTGTGTGACCTTGGATAAGTCATTTAATTTCTATGAGCTTTAGTCTATCTGTAAAATAGTGACTAGAGTAGCTCAGTCTCCATGAGTTGTCCGTTGTATAGGAACATACTAGAGAAAGCTACAGAGAATGTAGTCCACGGCCAACAAGGGCCTCAGAGAGCCTGAACACACTGCGTCTTAAGTCTGAGTGTCCCCTCACTGATGCCAGTCACTAGAGAGGGAGCCTAGGAGATGATGAGGTCAGTGCTGGAATCCCTGGTCCCCTCATCTTTCTCTGTATGGAGGCTCCAAGCATGTTTAGCTTCATAAATTAATGAGTAAATGACTGAATGCATAAATTAATATAGTTTTCAAAACATCCAATAGCTATTTAATATGGGTGTCCTCCTTGTATATGAAACAGCATTTCCTAAGCATATAGAACAGGTTGTCATTATTACTTTAAGGAGATTTCTTTACTTTTTCTGTCATAGTGGGTTGTGGGTTTGAATGCAGTTCATCTCCTTGGGCTTCTCTACACAAACCCCTGAATGTGGGGGTCATGAGGAACACACATACATACTTACTTACATACATGCACACGTGCATGCATGCACACCTATGCATGTACACACACACACACACACACACACACACACACACACGTGCACGCACACACAGACAACCATGACAACAAAGTCAGAGAACTGGAGACCTCCCCAGTCTTGTACGCAAAGTTCATAAAGTATCTGCTTTCTGAACAGTGTGGCTTGTTTGTGAGCCAAGACGCATGAGCCTCTTAACGTCCGTGGAAGCAGAAATGCATTTACTTCTGCATGTCTCAACATCCACAACCAGACTGCAGCTTGGAACCGGCCTGCGCTTTGCCACTAATGGACACTGATTAGTCTATGCTCGGGGGTCCACGGGAAGCAGAGCACAGAAGCGAATGGACCATCTGACTTCTCCAAAGCCACAGAGTTGGGTCTGGCCATGCTGTGGTTTGCTCTGCTTCCTGTTTTCCATTGTTTTTGTTTAGGTGGTGGAGAGGGCTAGATTTTAAGCAGTCTTTCAAAGCTTTTTAGAGCTCAAAACCCAGGTGTGAAAATTCCACTTGGTAAATATTCATAATATTGGAAAGAGCCTGTGCTCAAGACTCTGAATGCTATCGTGGATTTTTAAACTACGACTGTTCCCCAAAGAGTCCTACAGATTCCCCCAAACATAATGGCCTAATTTGTTCTGTGGAGTAAATACCCAGTTCCTTTGCTGTGGAGTGCCAAGCAGAAGCAACCCGTTGGCAAGCCTTCGTTAGAAGACCAGTTGTGAAATATAGATCTACCTCTCCAGGGAAATGGCGTTGCAGGGGAGCAGATGATCCAGCTGCGGCATTGAGACTCTGCTTGTCTGGAGTATTGACGTGAGTGTCACAGCATAGCCTGCTGACAACCCCAACCCCACCCACCAGAGCAAGATCAGTTTTAGGAGTGCTCTGTGCTGGAAACAGATAGCACTTCTGGGCATGTGTTCTATTCTCTGCTGCTCCCAACACAGACAGGCACATACCCCTGTGGCCAGCCAGAAAGTCCCCTGTGAGCTCTGACATGCGGAACCTGCTCTCTGCCAACAGGTACCACGTCTTTAAAAGTGGGAACACTTAAACATTTCACTTTCGGTCACTCCACTTTCTCTGGGCACAGGATTTATTATTTGAATTATTCAGTGGATTTTTTTTCCCTAGCAGACTGAGATATGAGATATGTCAACAAAATTACAATTATGTTCCTCTAAAGATATCCACTGAGATTTTTTCCCTTTTTATTTTTAACTTGCGAGGATTTCACCCTGCATCACTTACAGATAGACTATATTAATGGAGAGCCACCCTCAGTACTTAAAGTGAAAATTTAGGGTTTGTTGTGTCTTACAAATACACTACCAAGCTTCCTGCTTGTTTAATGTGAGAGGGTTCTTACAGACTTATTCTCTTTGCGAAGAAATAGCTTTTAAAACCCAGGCCTGAAGAGTTCTGGGGTCTACCCCGCCATGAATATTATAGGCCAGTTGTGTCACACTGAGAAGGTCCCTGCGCACTTCTGGGCTGCAGAACGGCTGAAGTTGTATTCTGAATGATCTCCACTCATTCTTCTTTAGTCTCCCATAAACACCACCCTCCCTAGGGGTGAGGGAAGTTACTTGTGAGAACTCTGATATTGGTCTGGGTAAGAAGGAACAAAAGAAAAGAAATATTTTTGTACAGAAGTATTTTCCTTCCCTCCTCTGCTGGTCCTCTGCTTCTCCTGCCACCTCCCTAAGGGATGCATTAGAGACCTTGCTAACCTCTTGCTCCTATCTTTCCTCCTTACAGGATTCTCTTATGCAGGCCCTGTGTCTACACAGGTGAACCCTCACCCCACATTTCTTTGCAATTCCCTCCTCATGAGGCTGCCTTGGACGCCTGGGGCCCTAAGCCCCACCCTAGCTTTTTCTTTTTCTCTTTTTCTTTTTGGATAGAGTACAAGCAAAATTGTTTCTTTTGTTTCTTAAAGAACGTGTGCCCCGTGTCAGAGTGAGACCCTTATGAAGGACACAGGGACATTATAGGACATGCACACTCTCATCCACCCTCTCATGTCTGCCTCCCTTTGTACAGTCAGTCCTCACGAGAACCCGCCTGATACCTGGCTGAGGTTCAGGTTGCCATAGGAGTCCACGAAAGATATGGAATGGACGTAGTCCTTATCTTTGTAGACCTCAGGATACAGGGCAGGGCTCACCAATAGGATACAGGCGACTCTCGAGCATTTCGGAGGTGGCTAGCTTGAAATAAGACATACTGTGAGAGTAAAATGCACACTGGGTTATAAAGATTTAGTAGAGTCAGGGTGGGGAGGTGGGAAGGGGTAGGTGGGTAGAGGAACATCCTCATAGAAGCAGGGGGAGGCGGATAGTATAGGGGGTTTATGGACAGGAAACTAGGAAAGGGGATAACATTTGAAATGTAAATAAAAAATATATACAGAAAAGATGATACTTGAAAAATTAATAGATTTAGTAGAATAAAGGTGTAAAATATCCTAATTTTTAACATTGATTATATGTTGAGCTGGATGGGTGGATTATGTTATTTAGACATGGATATAAAAATATGTAAATGTCCATGCGTGCTTTGGAGGTGGAGCAGGGACAAGAACAGTGAGGGTTGACACAGGCTGGTGCCCTGGAAATGGTCCGTACAGTGCAGAGAGGAAGGGTGGGCAGGGCTGGGGGCTTCTTAGGCAACAGCAGAGAGCTCATGCCAGCACAATGAAGTAGACCGATGAGTGGGGCAGGCACCAGCAGTCATGATGACACTGGCCTTGACTAACATGGGCCAGGTAAGGTTGTGCCTGTAGGAGATTGTGTTTATCACGATTCCACGAGGCAGCTACATCTGTTCTCCGCGCCACACTATAAGTGGAGGCCCAGAAAGGGAATGTGACTCACGTGAGTTCACACAGCTGTACAAGAATGGCATCAGAATCTGACCCTGAGAGTTCTGGGTCCATGGTACACACGACCAACATCCGAGCATGAAGCAGAAGGCTTTGCCATCTCTCTGAGCTTCACCACGGGAGGCTTTGCTATTCCCATAGGTCTAGGGTGTTAGGATCCTCAGCATGGCTATGCTCAGTCAACAGCACACACTCACTGAAGATTTCACTCACCCCACACAGTGCTCGACTCATTTTAGAAATGGGTACTTAGTAAAGTTTAGGTCCCATTTCTGAGCCGACTTGCTCAAAGCCTCTGGATTTCTATAGGAGTGTAGATCTGCCAGACCCTGAGATAAACAGGTTTGTAAGAAGATCCGATCCACCTTCCCTAGCCAGGGTCTCACAGGGCCTCCATGCCTGTCTGTAGTGATGTAAACACCTACACACAAAGCCACTGCAGATGTGGTCTGTTGTACAGAAGCCCCTGTGTCTGCTGGGCCCTCCTCAACCCTCTGCCTGAACAAGCAAGACTACTAGTCAATGTTAATCGTTCAGTCTTCTTGTATGTGGAAGAGTCCATACCCTATACTTTTCACAATCCTGACACGACTCCCTCTCAACACTGTTCCTGTTTGGAGGCAAAGGCTGCTTTGATTTTGTGCAGTGGATACTGCTCAGTGTAAGAACACCCATGGAAAACGGGCCCTTTCCCAAATCTCAAATTTAAAACATATGCTTCCTGACCAGGTAAAATATGGAATTTGCTTGGTATATTTAAGCTTACAAGTTCCAACAGGCATACAGCAGGCCCCCTGCGGCTCTGAATCTGTGCCTCAGGGCCCTGACAGATGTCACCTGGCTCTAAAAATTCATGAAGAAACATCCTGGGGGAAGTCAGTGGCTCGTGCTGGAAGCAGTCTGAAGGAAGAAAGTGTGACCCGCTAAGGACAGACATTTGTCTTGGGGTAATCGTCCTAGAGTTCCAGAAAAGCAGCAGGGAGAACATGTGGGCCCCAGCTTCTGGTGATGGGGGAAGGGGACAACGGCATGTAATTCACTGCCACATCCCGGGACCAGGAAGTGATGGGAGGCAGTGAAAATACAATAAACATGGGTTGGGAAAATTGAATGAATTTTGCAGCAATCTTCTGGGAACTTTTATTACAAGTGCCTAGTAAGAAAGAAAACAAGTATGCTTCTGAAATTATGTTACTTACTCTTTCGTCACTGTGAGGGAAAAAAATCCATACAAGAGCAATTTAAGGAGGCACAGTTTCATTTTGGCTCTGGGTTCAAGAGTTCAACCCCTCCCAGTAGGAAAGTGTGCTGGCAGCTCTGGCTGTGGTGGCTGTGGCAGGAGACAGCTGAGCACAGTGTCTCTGCAGTCAGGAAGCAGGGAGAGATGAATGCTTGACTCTCTCCCTTTAATTCACTCTGGAACCCTGTGACCATGGGATGGTCTTGCCCACATCCAGAGTGGGTCTTCCTTCATTGAAACCTC
Source organism: Rattus norvegicus (assembly GCF_021556685.1). Classification (NCBI taxonomy): domain Eukaryota; kingdom Metazoa; phylum Chordata; class Mammalia; order Rodentia; family Muridae; genus Rattus; species Rattus norvegicus. The sequence goes on along the minus strand of NC_141541.1, from coordinate 105,867,809 downwards.
TTTTAGAAAGAGCCACATAAACAGGCCCAGAGGCAAGGCTCTTAAGGTTTTACACGTAGTCAACCTGACAGAGATTAACCTCCCTACACTGCATCTCTGAGTGGAGGTTCTCAAGCATAGCCCTTTGCTGCCTGCAGACTTGCTGACAGGGCCGACCAAGCACAGGCTGCCAAGCACCACCCTGGAGCTCCTGGCTTGTTGCAAATAGGGACTAAGGTTGAGGCCTCAGGAAAGTCTGCCTTCTTTGCAAGTTCCCAAGAGGTGCTGTTGCCTATGAGCCCAGTATCATGCTTTGGGAATCCTGCCGAAGTCAATGAGGTTTTCCAAAGAGCATCTATGTGGTACATCTTGCAAGGCAACGTTTTATAGACTCCCAGTTGGAAACCAAAGCCTTAAAGGGTCACAGAAGAACATTTTCCTGAGTGATAACAAAGGGGGCCCTCATGATTCCTCAGCTGGAGACAACCCGAGCACTGAGAAGGCCCAATTCAGGCTTCATTGGCTCTGACCTCTAACTCCTATCCAACTCCACCAACCCTTCCTTCATAGGGTTCTGAAGACTTCATAGGCAAGCCCCAAAGGGAGCCAAAGTGGCATCATCCGGGGGTGGGAGAGGGAGATCTAATTAGAATCCTTTGAAGGCACTGGATTAAAAAACGATGGATGAATGAATGATGAATGAACAAGTGAATAAACCAGGTGACTATGGAAAGAGGAGAGATGAGAGAGAGAGAGAGAGAGACAGAGACAGAGACAGAGAGACAGAGAGACAGAGAGACAGAGAGACAGAGAGAGAGCAGTGTCATGCCACAGTTCCAGAGTGTCAGGGTGCCAAGCCCACCACCAGTGTCTCAGAAAGGACTAGCGTGCTTTTCTGTCCCTGTGGAGTAACTGAAACCCTGCATATTGAGCAATTCTTTATGTATGTGCTCCAAATACAAGTTGCAAGGGCAGTTTTCAGGATTGTTTTGGCAATTGGCCCAAATGTTGCTCAAACAAATATCAAACACAGATAGTCTCTTGGACACAGGCCATCCGCTATATCTCTGTCCCTGAGCTCCTGTGGTCCTGAGTCAGCTTTCTGACAGAAGGCCCAGTGGATGGTACCTGACTTGTCACAGTCACCTCCACAAGAAGCACACTAGCAGACATGCAGGTGACCCCTGGGAATATCTTAAATGGATTAGCAACAAGAGAGGGGCCCTTTCCTTGGCAGGGCAGAGATGACGCACAGCCCCATCTTGGTTCCAGCCTAGCAGTCCTGTTTTCTTCTATCCTGTCTCTGCTTAATGTATTTGAAGTGGTCTCTCTAAAGACTCTATGGACTTTATAGATGCATTTTAAGTTGGTTTCTGAGCTCAGGACTTTTATCCTGTGTCAGCTGTCTGGACCTGGACCTGATGCCCAGGCATAGAGTAAGCTTGGGAGACAAAGTACCTGGCTGGCTTCCACCCTTCAGCCCCAGGTCAGCAGCAGTATTTGTCCTGGGATCCAGGCTTCAAGCTGCCCCCCCCCACAGTATGAACTTCATGCAACTATCCGAGCACAAGTCTTTTTGTCAAGGTCTAAAGACCTAACTGCCCACTCTTCTTCCTCTTCAAGGGTCTGTGAGACTCCTACCAGATGGGGTAGAGCACAGCCCTTAGCAGCCCTTAGTTTCAATTCTCATCTCTGATTTCTTTGTATTTAATGTCTGAAGAACTCTCTTCCCAGATATCTTATTCTTGTTTCTTCATTTTACTACTGTCATTATATTTTACCCAGCATCTCAGTTTATTTTGGATGAGGAAAGATGTCACCATTTGATCTTTTTCTAGTTCTGTCCCGGCTCCTGAAAGAGGACACAGAGACTTTATTTATATTTATGCTTGGGCCTTAATCTAGGCTTGTTCCCCAAGTAGGCCATAACTCAATTATCTTATTTATGCTAATCTAAGTTCTTCCACATGGCTGGGTACTTCACTTCAGTTTCATGTGTCCAACTTTCTCAGTGCCTCAGTGGCAAATCTCCCATGCCTGACTCCTTCCCAGAATACCTCCCCACCAGCCCCCCTCTGCTGGATGTCCTACCCTCTAATCCTGCTTTCACACAGTGCACAAGAGATTATCCCTACAGAAAGACTAGCAAACTGTGCTGAACATTGAAGGTGCCTTCATTAAACTCAAACAACCCCGTGAGTGATACTGTTATCTCCAATCTCACTTAACCATTGTTGCAGCAAAGAACTGAAAAGATTCTTCTCCCGAAGTTCAGAACAGAAATCCTAAGAAATGAGTAATTAGATAAAAAGCAGTGCTACCCAGCCAGTTACCCCAGAACCCCAGAATCAGTCTATATGGATTCCCTCCTGCCCCTTTGTCTTACTTCCTTGTTCATCTCATTTTGTGGCTTCCACAAGCCCCAGGGTAAACTGGTTACACTGACCAACCCAAATTTGTGTCATTCCATTGTTACAGAGCCCTCCATTGCTCAAGCGTTTCCTCCTTGGTGTCTGTACCAGGTCTGCCTCCTCAGTTCTCTTTCTGCCCTCTCTGCCTCTTTGTTCTCTCTAGCAAGTGTAGCAGGTGCTGAGTGGCAGTTGGGTGCTGAGTGACAGACGGGAGAGAGGACAAGACAGAAGCATCAGATCAAGACAATAAGTAAGCACAGAGGGCCGAGTGGGGAAGACTAAATCTGTGCCGTGTGGTGACTTAGATGACAGATCACATGGGACTTAGATGACAGGACACAGAGAGCATGTTTAGGCTGACGTGGGAGAGGAGCACTACGAGCCCAGTTTGGGACCCAGTACATCTGAAGTGCTGTAGAAGCTCCAGATGCAGCTGCCCAGGGATAATCTGACATGTGATTATCCCACAGTCCAGCAGCCAAGTCTCTCTGCTCAATGGAATGTGATGCCATTGTGCGAAATGAAAGGACAGAAAGCTAACCATGGAAGCCCATAGTGACCCGAGTGTCACCTCCAACTCGAGATAAGTTTACAGGCTCCATGCAATAGGAAGCCACGCCATTTCTTTCACTCTCTTTTCAGACGATCCCTGGAGCAGAATTGATCCCCCCCTGCCTAGCCAGCAGTTGAGTAGCCTAAGCAAGAGTATGGAAAGCTGCTTACACATGGAAAGCATGTTCCAAGATTGATTGTTGCTATGACTGCCATCCCCTCCCCCACCGAGACCTCCAGACTTCCTGTTGCCTACAGAATAAAGGCAACACGAAACACAGGTCCTCAGCCCTCCAGCTCCAAAGGATGCTTGCAGCCTCAGCTTAACGCTCCTCATTGCTCTCAAACATTCTGTCCTACCCCATTCTGCATCCATGTCTGCTGCCTCCACTCCATCGCCTTAACACATCAAACACACACACACACACACACACACACACACACATATATATACACACATACATATATACATAAACACACATATATACACACACCACGTACACATATATACACATACATATACACACATACATATACACACACCACATACATATACACGTATACACACACCACATACATGTACACATTTAAACATATACACACATACATATACACATAGACAAACACATACACCCAGGCATACACACACACCACAAACACACATATACACATGTACACACATACTTAGACACACACATACATGCATGCATATATGTGCACACACCACATACACACATACACACACACACACACACACACACACACACACCATGAACTTACCTGGCTCCTTCCACAGACCTAGGATGACTATGAATTCCAGGATGTTAAAGCCTTTTTATCAATACTTCACTGGGCTGGAAGCACCAGCTAGGTTTTCAGGCTGTTTTTCACAAAATAGTCTCTGCTTTTTGTAAGTCTCTACAGAAATGACTGAAAGAATTGGACTCCATATGCTGCCAAACTGGTGCCTCCAACAGTAAGGAGAAAAAAAGAGACCGATTAAAGGAATAAGAGGTTTCTGCTTCATTTGCTTGAAATTTATTCTTACCTTCTATGCCCAATGAAATCTTAAGAGTCCTGTGGTATTCACCCTGATTTCTACTTTCTCCCACCTGGAAAGATCTCTCCATTCTCTGGAACCTTGAAGCGCTCCACACCTGAGTTACAACACAACACTTATTTCAATCTGTATTATATTGGAATATTTTCTGTATTTGGGCCCCTAGCTCCCACTTCCCCCTCTCTCCTTCCCCATTAAGTTGAAACCCCTGAAGGCGAAGACTCTGTTCCACGTGGTCTTTTAGGACCTCAATAGACATAGTAATTGACACGGAGGTTGGCAAATCAGTGCGTCACATATGGAATGGCTGTATTAAAAAATATGCCTGACTTAATGGAGAAACTAAACCAGAACTTCCAACCGGGCCCTAGATGGGGTCTTTGAATCAGACTGTCATGAGCTATGAAGGCAGTCTTCTAGGATCACCCCCCCTTCCTCTGTGTGCATCTCTGGACCTCTGATTTCTCTCCCACCTAAAGAGCAGCTGTGGCCACCTAACATAGAATCACATCTGCAGGTATTCTGAAAAGGAAGTAACTTTGTCTAGGTCATGCCTTGGGCATCCATTCTGCGGAGCATGATGGGACAGGCGTCGAGCCAGTTAGGTGCGCCAGTGATTCACACACGGTTAAGAATTAAAATTCATCTCTCCCCTAAGGAAAGGTCACTTTGCCTAGTTTCCTTGTCTTGCTTGACCTATGTAGCAATACTTCTATTTCTGCTGCCTCCTGGCTCGATCATTTTTCAATTACAGTTTGTCCCTGCCGTTCTAGCTAAGGTCAATATGGGTCTCTTCCTGATCATAGATCCACATTTATGAAACTCTAATTAGGCATTTCCTTCAGCCGCTGACATAGCTCATTGGGACAAGTCTGCAGCTATAAGCTTAGTATGAGCTAAAAGACTGTTGGGATGCCCAATTAAGGGCTCATGAGCACAGCTCTGCTTGTCCCTGTAAACCTTGGCTGCTCCTCACATAGGTAGTAGCCTCTGTTTTGATTTGGGAATGCGTAAATTGTACCATCTTTTGTGACTCACAACAAAAATGAGACAAGATATGTTCCTTCACAAATGTCTAGGATTTTGCCCCTTTTTGGTACTTATGTGGCACTGGTACAATACAGGAACTGTCTCACATTCTGTGGGTAAAAGAATAAAGAGATACGATTTTTAGCTGGAAAAAATCACTATCTGTATCAAGAACTTTGAAAATAGCTATAATATTTGAAGCATTAAGTCCCCTTCCAGGAATCTCTCCTAAGGATATAATCAGAAATGGAGACAAATATTTATGCCCAAGAAATTGATGGTAGCATCATTTGTAATTGCTGTTATAAAATTAATCTGATAATGAGAGAATAGTTAAGTATGTTATTGGATATCCATATCCACATCACATGGCCACTTACAGCGGGGTTTGCGAAGTTAGCATTTCATTGCCAACATTAACTGATACATGCAAACTTTCAAATCATTAAAACAGTGTGATCCAATCAGGGCTTTCACAGCCATTGTTTCTTGGGGTCTTTATATGAACACTGTAATACATATATTCCCATCTTCAAGGTTGAAAGCATGTTATAGGCATATTTGAGGCTGCTGGGAGTCTTGGATATGCTAATGAGGGTGGAAAAGCCCCTTCACCCCCACTAGGAGGCTCAGTTCAGGACACAGGCTCATTGTATCATGAGAAGTATCAAGGAAGCTGTCTATGAATGAAGCACCAGTTGGCAAAACTGTAGGAAATGCATCTAGGGCAAACTACAATATTGGGAAGGGCAGTGCTACTCTTAAGATTTGAAATGGTCTTGACTTTCCTTGGAAACTTTTTCTGCTGCCTTATGAAAAGACTGAATGTTGAGGAATTAAGACCAGAGGACCATTCTCCTTCATCTCCAGCAATCCCAGAAGCTCATAGGAACCAACCATCCCTGTGCACAAAGGGGATGACTGATGGCTGTGAAGTTGGTGAGGGACCCAGGATGGAGAGCACTCATAGGCTACCTACCAAGCCATCCCTGATGGCTTACTTTCCATGAGGGAGGACGTGTATTCAGGAACACTTCTGGACCTAACCAGGAGCTTCCAGATACCTCTTGGGCTATCGTGAGAATGTAAACCATTTTTCAGGTTCTTTTGATGCCTGACTATCTGACTCCAACTCCGAACAAGGATGCATTGAGATCCTTTGGGTGGGGTGCTCCATTGAAATACTCCTTTGGTTCACCACTCTTCCAGCATCCCTACACTCTGTCTTTACACCCTGTGTACTGCCCCTATAACCTGGGAGCACCCACTGTAGTCACAGACTCAATCCCAAATCTCAACCTCCAGATAGGGTTTGATCCAAGACATCAATAAAGTGCAGAGTGTAAGCCAAGTCAAGGACTCTCACTGAATGCAACAAGACATTGGGGTAAACTGCCTGGACCCTTCCTGTGTGCCTACTAAAGCCCATAAAATATTCTTCGGGCTTTATCAGACTAACAGGCTTCAAAAGGAGTAATTTTCTGAGACATGAGATGGGACAATATAAAAAGAACATTAAGGGGAAATTTCTTATTCCAAAATGAAAGCGAAAAGATCATTTAGCATCCCTGTTGGTGTTATCTATTCATGAGAAACAGCACATTTAATCCAGTGCAGGATGGAGGGGGGCCTTTGATGCCCTCACCTTGGGGTCACCTTCATGTAGAACTCATCAGCCTCCCCTGCCATCTGCAGCAGGGGTGACCAAGAGCTGATGATACAGATGAGGCACACTTCAGAGGATCCCATGGGATGCAGACGGAACGGAGGTGACTAAATACAAAGGAGAGAGCCCACGCCTGCACAGAGGGAGGGGAGCACTGTTCCCTGGTTCTGCTGCCTTTTCTCTGGTCTCTGTCTCCCTCCCCATGGTTTTGTTATAAATTGTACAGTGTGAATCTGGTCTCTTGGGTCAAGAACTGTGACTCCTTCTAGTTCAGCAACCTTTGCACCATTGTAACCAAATAGCTAAGGAGAGGGGAGAGCTGCTGTTGCTTCAGAAATTTCAGCCCATCATAAGGGAGGGAATGAGAAGGCAGAGCCAGCCTTAGCTATAGTCCCAAGGACACCCTCCTAATAACCTCTTCTTCCAACTAGGCCCCACAACCAGAGCTTTCACCACCTCCTAATAATATGGCCATATAATAAATCCATTAAGGGATTCTTTCATAAGGTCAGAGTCATATGGATCCATATGGCAATGACCCTTAGAAATGGCCTCATTGGCACAACCAGAGGGGTACTTCAATGATTCCCCATGTGTTTCTCAACCAAGTGAGGGTAACTGTCAAAACTAGCCATCACAGCACTCTCTCCCCTGAAATTCTACCAGTCCATTAATGCTGGTTCCCAATCCTGGAAAAAGATAGGACACCTGGGTGGGGCCAGTTGCGAAAGGACACGTTACAAGGTTCCATCTATGTCCTCCCTAGGTACACCAAGGTAGAGGAAGACAGAGTCCTGCTGGAAAATCCATGTCCCTTGGAATTTACCTTCCTTGAATTGGAAGGACTAGGCTACACCAGCTTCTCAGACGCTTAACATAGAAACATCAGGATTCGGGGCTCTGGCTCCTGGGGTTCCTGCTTCTTCCTTTTTCTGAGTCTCCCTTTACTTTAGATCCTCTCTAACCCTGAATTCTGCTGCCTTTTTCTTTCACCGTCCTTTCTCCTCTTCTCATCTATCTCAATCTTTAGCTTTACCCTCCCTGGGGCACTAGTCTATGTTCAGCTTTGCCTAACCCAAGACATAGAACAAAATAGGTTTTCAATTTCATCTTTTCCTATATTGAAGAGAAGTAAGACACTCTAACGTATCCATCAAAAATTTGTAAGCCCAAAATAGGTGGTAATTATGTGAACAAAATGTTCTTTCTGCCCATTTTCAAATGTAGTCCACGCTCCGTGCCTGAAGGTTCTGCGTCCATGAATCCACCCAACTGAGGAATTCCTCCCATATTGAATATGAGTAGCCTTTTCCTTTTCTTGTTGTTAGTTTCTAAGCAATACAGCTGAGCAATTATTTAAAGAATTTACATTGCATTGGGTATTGTATGTAAGCTGGCATTGATTTAAAGTACACAGGAGGATATGCATATGTTATGTGCAAATGTAACGCCATTTTATAGAAGGAACTCAAGCATCTGCAGATTTTAAACTCAGCCAGATTTTAAACTCAGATTGCTTCCTGGAGCCAATCCTGTAAACACTGACGGATAGCTGTATTCAGCCGATGACAAGACCTATTTGTATTCTTCTTCTCATTGTGTCTGATAACCTTGATGTGGAATATAGGTCAAAACTGTGTTCTTTGAGTCTTTGGGGCAATAATTGTTGACCCCAAAGCATCTTTCCTTTCAGAATGAGACTTTAAAGGGCTGTTTGGTGATGCATTGTAGATTTGATTTTAAGTGTTGCTTCTCTCTGTGTGTTCTTTTTCCCCATTAGATTTGTGACAAAGAGTGGCATTACTATGTCATCAATGTGGAGTTCCCTGTGGTCACCTTGTACATGGATGGAGCAACATATGAACCATACCTGGTGACCAATGACTGGCCCATTCATCCATCTCACATAGCCATGCAACTCACTGTCGGCGCCTGTTGGCAAGGTAACCCCCAAGTGGAGCCCTCTTTCCAATCTATGTGCTGGCCATGGGAGAGATTGATAGAGAAAAAAGGAAGAACAGTAACATAAAAGCTAGCCAGGAAGAAAGTCACTAGCCCTTTACTAGCAAAATAGCACTTATAAACGTAAGCATTAATCAAGACATCAGCCCTAAGTAATAATGGAGCACCTAGCCTAAGAATGGATTGTTATTTTACATCAACCTAGACAAGTTCATGGTTGCCTCTGAGTTACCAAGACCACTCAATAATTTGGAATCTTAACTGATTCCAATCTGTGACTGCATGTAGAAAGGGTTGAATGCAGAATCTTTGACTGAAATTGTCTCAAGGTTGCTTAGAAACCAAGGATCTCATTATTACTCAAATGTCTAAACCCCTGGCGTCTACACGACCAGAGCTATGGGAAGCATTGTCTGCAGGCCATAGGTCATAGCAGCCACTCTCAGAGTATGCTCAGCCCTCAGTTCTGAACCCTTGCTTCAGCCCTGTCCTTCCCTGATTAGGACAGAGGCCCTTGGTTGACAGCACCCATAAAGAGATCTGTTTCTTCTACTCTTCCTTAACCATTAGGGGACTCTTCTAGCCCCCTAATCCAACCCCATTTCTGTTTTGGAAGCAGGCAAAGGAGTTTTCAATGCACACAGCCTTGTGTCTTACTAAGCTCAGCTGGAATGTTTCTTCTTCCCTAAATATTGAGGGGTCTTCATAGGTCAGTGAGGGTGACTAGCAGGTAAAGAGGATGCTCCCAAGTAGGCATATTACGCTCCGAGGTAAGACCCAGCCCTGTGTGGATGGCTTCTATGAAGACTTCCAAGACTTCTAACTTCAGCCATTCACCACGGGATGGTGAGGGGAGAGGTGTACTTTAATAACCCAGCTCTTATATTTACAGGAAATTGGTTCCCGTATTTCACATGGACGGTGTTGCTCTTGCATAGAACCCCTGCACAGACTCCTGCATACCTTAAATCTAAACAATTATCTATAGCCCATAATGCAATATAAACACCATGCAAATAGTTGTTGATACCGTTGTTTAGTAATTTTAAATCTGCAAATGCGAAGTGCAGACACAACTTTTAAAGACACATTTGGAGCCGCCCGAAGAATATACAAGTGTCAGGGAACAATCGCTTAATAATCTGTTCTTTGTGGATCAGTTGACCCAGGCATGACTTGGGAGATACACAAGTCCCTGTAGGCTGGATAAAAAGTGATTCAGGGCAGCTTCATGGGACAAATTATGGAAGGAGGAGCAGGCAGTAAACCCTGTAGGCATGGGGAACAAAAAGCAGGGAGCAGATACAAGTCAGTAAAGAGTAAAATTAGCCGTTCCTGCGCTGAGACTGCCACGCCATGTGTGATGTTTCACCCAAGGCTTCAAGCCTTGCTTAATATTTTTCCAGGACTTGGGGATGAGGATGTCTTTTCGGTATTATAGGTTCTCCCCAGGGTTACCAGGTGAAGACTATGCCTTATGGGAGGGACCCATGAAACCAACAAAGAGAAAGGCGACAACTATGAGACTGAACAGAAATCATTAACCACTGGACATAGCTGTGCTGAAGTTGGGGACCTTGGTATGACTCAATGCCCCAGCCAGATACCCACATAGGTGTTCTGGAGCACAGCCCAGAGAAACCCTATAAGAAAAGACACTGGGGGGTATATGCTTCTACAAACTTTACCATGATTCCTTCCTGGTTGCCCCTCAGAGATCACATCCAAGTTCTTGTCACTCTAATCTGCAACCAGCCTCTACTTAAGCAAGTCAGTTATATGCTTCCCAGTTGTATGCTTGCCACCAAATCAAAGGTGACTCTGTAAATAATTAAGATGATGCCTGCGTCATTTGGAATAGGCTGGCGTTGCGCTGTGACAAGCATGCTCTGATTCTCAGTTAATTGGTACTTGTGTCTTGGTATTCTTTACCAAGTTCTTGTCTGCTTTGGCATCAGCGTGGGACCCAAGCAAATACAGCAGCCACTGACAGGCTGGTATATGCGGATCAGGTCCTGCAAACATTTTACTTTCTATAGCCTCATTGTTGCAAAACATAAAAGCTGCCTTCCTCTTAATGGAATACATCTCCAAGAAGCAAAAGAAAGAGAGCAGTCTTGGAGTGAGAAAACCTTGAGTTTGAGTTACATCCCAGCCTCACTCCTTGCTGACTAGGTTTACACAGGATCCCAATTCCTCTGTATCCCACGGGATTTTTCTCTCTGAGCTATTTGCTTTTTGCTTCTTTCTAGATTTCACATATGAGAGAAGATAGTTGTCTGTGTCTGCCTCAATTCTCTTAGCATGACCCCCAGTTCTCTCCATTTTCCTAAGACTAGCATAATGTCACTCCTCAATGTCCTAAATAATACTCCACTCTGTGTGTTCATGTGCGTGCGCGTGGGTGCGTGTGTGTGTTTCTTATATAGTTTATCTCTTAGTGGGCACCTAGATTAATTCTGTATCTTAATTATTGTGAGTGGCGCTAAAATAAATATAGGTTTGTATGGTCGTGCACTAATGTCAATTTCTCGAAATACATATGTGCCAGAGTAGTACATCCTAATTTTAAAGTTTATTTGCTTTTTCCTGAAGACTAATGTCACTGAGCAATTTTCATACATTTACCAGCCATTTGTAGTATTTCTTTTGAGTTTTATCTCTTCAGATCATTTGATAATTTTTGATGACATCATTTGTTCTTTTGAGTTCTTTATGAGTTCTGGATATTGATCCCCTGTTGGATGGCTAGCTAGCATAGGTTTTCTTCAGAGTAGGTTGTCTCTCATTGTCGGTTTGTTTGTTTTTGGTTTGTTTTTGTTCGTTTGCTTGTTTGTTTGTTTGTTTTGCCCTTTGCTGCACAGAATCGTTTTAATTTGATATAACCCCATTTCTCACTTCTGGCTTTTGTTTGCTGGGCTAGCAGACTCTTCTTCAGGAAATCATTGCTTGTGCCATTATCTTGAATATTTCTAGTATGTTTTCTTCTAGAAGCTTCAGAGTTTTGAGCCTTTGATTCATTTTGGTTGCTTTTTCAATGCAGAAAGATCAATAATGGAGACTCTAGGTTGCATTTACTCCATGAAGATATCTTATTTACCCAGCACTGTTTGTTGGGCAGGTTGGTCCTCCTCAATTCATGCTCTTGACATCTTTGCTGGGATAGTTGGCTGTAGGTGGCTGGATTTATCTCTGGGTCCTGTATCCTCTTCCCTTTTGTCCATGTGTCTGGTTTCATACCAATTTCATGCTGTTTTGTTCCCGTGCATGTATATGATTTGAAATGATGTATCATGATGATACCAGCAGCATCTTTGTGCTCCTGAGTTTCTAATTTCTAAGTTTACAAGTGAGATTAAAGCCTGACTCTCGAGGTCCATGAAGAATGTGTGTACTTGGCATGTTTTGTGTGAAGGGATGTGTCACCTTAACTTATCTCCCAGTCTTCTGACATCTTCCTTTTCATTTCTTTCATCTAAATCTGACACAATAGGAAATCTACAAGAGCTAGCCTACTCTAACACTGTAGCCCAATCTCCTAAGTATCTCTCCGTTCCCTCACTTTCCTAACCTCTGTAGGACTAGCCCTTACAGACAGACTGCCTTCCCAAGGCCCATGCATAAGCCAAAAGAAGCCCAAAGAACAGTTTATCAGGAGAATTTTGGAAGACAGGAATAGAAAAGCATTCAGGACCATGATTATGAAGTTTGGGGGGACATGGAGAACACTCAAGTACTTTCCCTACAAGGAATGACAACACAATAGTGCATTCCCTGCTGCCCAAATCTCCATCTTAAAATACAGACTGAGTTAGACCACACAAAGAAGGGGAGGGGAATGAGAGTAGGAGGTGTGAGCATGCTCAGATCTCCCCTAGCACTGCAATATGCACGGCCCAGGAATGATGAAGGGGAGGATGAAGAAAGAAGTTGAAATTAAGTCTCAGGACACTCTACTGCCGTGTTAAGGAATTTGGATTTCTATGAATTTCTACATTCTTCTGGGAGCCACATTTCTGCCAGTATAGGACATATCAAAAGATCTTCCAATGAGATGCAGAACTGTGAAATTAATGGCCTGTGGAGCAGTCCTCATCTCCATAGTTCGCATCCTCTACTGTCTGCTTACACACATAGCACAAAGCCCTGCATATGCCCCTCTAATTGCCTTGAGCTTGCAAACCTGGGGTGCTTTTCTGGTGCTTCTAAGGTAGGCTAGGGAACTTGTTCTCATTTGTGAAATTTCTGATTGGGGTTGGACAAAGTGAATAGAAAAGGACTGGAGAGACTCTGCGTGTCGGGTTCTCCTGGGAGCCAGCAACAGCACCATTGCTGGTCTGTGTTCTGCAGACCCAATTAGCCAATGGTGTCCTGTTAGCGAATTTGAAAGCCATGCAATCAGTGGAACTTCATTTTCACTGGGATTTTTCCAGTAATTAAAAAAATGAGGCTTCATTTACACTTAAGAAACATCGCCAGTGAGGCCAAGTACACACGGCATCACATAATTGCAAGGAAAGCCTTTGAGTCTTCCATTTTCATTAACAAATTCCAAAGAGCATGGCCCTAGCCCTGGCAAGGGCTTCCTGGTTGTGTCACCTTATGATGAATAGCATCACAAGGGTAAAAGAATATCCGAGCAGAAAAGGTGTTGTGCTAACACTCCAACCCAAAGCACTGGAAGAGGCCAATTTGATGATTACCTAGTAGGTCTCAGATTTTAAACGTTCAGCTACCTGTCAGCATTGCTACTCTGGAAATCAGGCTTCTAACCGATGAACCCAGGGATGGAAAATTCAAACAACAGCAGGCCACAACATGGTAGATCGTTTAAAGACTAAGGTAACTCCTTTTCCTTGGGGCTTTTACTTATAAGAATAAAACTTTGAGTCAATTGAGTTCAGTTCCAAATACTATGAAAAATCTGATAGCCACATCCTAGGTATCTACACCTACTGACTGTCCAGGTCCTGTAGGCTACTTGTGCAGGGAGGTTAAGTCAGATGGCTCCTAATTCATGACAGTGTCTTAAAGAGTCTTGAGGTTTCTAGAAGATTCTACAGAGTGCAGCAGGCCAGGTCATCTATCTCGTGCTAAACTAGACTGTCTCTGACTTCCCTTTTGTGAGTTAGGTATCTCGGGCCAGGTGGTCTTTTTTATCAAGTGGTTGTGTCTGAAGAGCTGTAGAGACACACTCAGCAATACATCACCCTGCTCCTTGTCTGACCCCCATTCTCCTTGATGTGTTTCAGCACAAGGGTCCCCACTGTGGCTTTTTTTTTTGTTACCACTAATCCCTGTCTCTGCCAAGATGTCCTCCTCCAGTGCAGGAAATCCTGGCCCTTCTAGAATACACAGCCCTGATAGCCCATTCCTAAGGATGACCGTGACCTTGGATAAGGAAGACTCCTCCTATGCCATCCTGGGCCCTAGCCTGGCTGAGTCCTATCCTCCACTTCACAAAACAATGAGAGACAAAGAAGTTTTTTTTTTTCTAAAAAATGGAGGTTGAATGGAGACAGATACAAGACACGCATTGGAGCTTTGAAGTGAAGGCAAAGAGAAGAATGGCCTCCAAGGGATCAAGAGACAGACATAGCCCAAGGGCTGTAATCAGTGGCTTATCAGCCTCACATGTACCTGGAGCCACGTGCAGCCGTGAGATTTATACATTTCCAGGTCTTTTTCCCCCCTGCTAGAGTCTAGAATCAGCACAGACAATTGGACTACATCCCTCCAGTTAATGAGTTTGGTCTAATTTAATACAAATTTCTGTTAATAAAGTCTGTGTTCAAGTTATTTGACATCCCTCGGGTCTCAGATTCTGAAAAAAAAAGAGAAGGCATGCACTAGCATAGACGACTTTCTATCCAGGCAGCATTTCCTCCCTAAGGAATCTGTATGGAACTTCATTCTCACAGAAACTCCTTCTACAAGAAGGCCAAGGTCAAATTTAGGAAACAGCACAAACCACCCCCACTCCTACCCCCCATGTATGCGTTGTTGGCATGCACTAGGCACTGTGCTGAGCACCTTAGGTCAGCAACGAATGTGTAGCCTGGGCACAACCCACACCCCATGCTGTATCTGGCCAGCAGTGGCATAGCACCTGGACTTTAAGGTATCGAGGTACCATCAGAACTATCACCGTCAAAGACGACTCTAGAGACTGCTAGAATCTAGGGCAAATCCGTTGCCAGATGTGCCTGACATTGTCTCAGAGTTCTGACGAAGTCCAGCTAAGACGCAAAGATGACTTCAAAGCCATCAGGCATCAGGCTGTCATAGGAAAAGGCTGGGCCCAAGCGAGTAGAAAGGAACTCTAGACCCTTGCCACCACTGACAGTTCTGCCACTCAAGACTCTCAATTTCTTTGTCTGGAGAGTGAAATCAATATTGTGGATGATACATGCGCAACCTTGTGACTCCATCAATTTAGGTCCTCAGTTTCAGGGATCTGACTTTTGGGGTCAATCCTAAGTCATATGTTTTGTTCTCTGTGGTGTCATTTAAACGTTTGCTGTGAAAGCAAGAGAATGGTACACTCCGGATTCTTTTTTTTTTTTCATTTTAGAAAAAGAGGGTTAAGAAAGCTTGATGAGAATGTGTCATGGCCAGCCCTGAGTGACAGATCATTTTTCTTTGCAAGTCACCTGCAACTTAGAGCTCTGTGAACCCCCTTTGGGGTTATGTGCACATAGTCTGAAAGCTGCAGCTCGTGAGGGTCTATTACACACTTCACTTCGTCTTTGCATTCCATGGGTGTCTCCATCACTGAAATGAGGAGAAAAAGAGAAAGCAAGATTTTAGACAGTCTGGCCATTTGCATTGCTCAAAATTGATAGTTGACCATCCGTGAAATTGCGTTCATTGAGGGGCATCCCCATCCACAAGCCTTGCAAAGAGCAGTGTTCAACTCAAGCAAAAGAAAGCACAGCCTCCTCTCTTTCCCATGTATTTCTTAGGCTCACCAGGAGAGGGAAAGATAGCAGGATAGACAGTAGCTTCCTGATACCTTATATAAGATGGAGACTCGGTGCCTTCACCTTACATAGGTCTTCTACTTCGAATTTCTCTTACAGTTGCATTTCCAGGGGAGAGACCCCCATCTCTCAGAAGACAGAGCTGGGACAATGGGTAGTGGATATTCTGCTCTTCGTTCACATTAAATTAAATGCTCTGTTTCAGAATAAGACTGGCTGCATCAGATTGTGTACACCAAATAACACTGTCCTTCAGTATCGGTGGGTTCTTGCTACCCAGATGCCGTACGGGCATGAAGCATCAGAGACACTCAACTTCCTCATATAAAGTGGTAGAGTATTTGCAAAAAAAAAAAAAAAAAGACCTGTCTGTGTTTAGTATTATTTAGATATTTTCAGTCTGTGGTTGGTTAAGTCAGTGGAAGTAAGACCACAGATTTGGAGGAACCAACTGCTGTTTGGCTGGTTTTCAAAACAACTGGCTTTCCCAGCACTCTTCATCCCAACCCTGAGAATTGCTCCTGAAGCCAGTTAGTGTCTGCAGAAGCCAGCATAACTAGGTACCCACTGCCAGCACCATATCGGTCTCAACCTGTGCACCTCCAGTAAGTCTTCCTTGGATGTAACCTTGGAAAAGTTCTCAAACCCTATCCGTAAACTTCTCTTGTAGAAAGAGTTGCCCATGTATCAGGTCACACTCTTAACCCATAGAGATAAAACGGTTTTTCCATACCCATCTTTGTTTCGTTTCAAGCGTCATTCCGTGTGAATGAGAGAGCATTAACCACCCCAGACTTGGCATCTTTTTCATTTCCTTGGGTAATGGCTGGTTGAGTCTGGAGGTGAGAATACAGAGTTATAGGGTAATGTGGAACTGGCCACCTTTCCGTGGTTATTCATTGAAATGATGTCCCTCTACATCTTTTGGTCCTCAGTCACTAATGGTCCTTTAGGATTGATAGCTGTCTTGACATTTCCTTGCCTTCCACCATCAATACTCGTGCTGCTTCTCTTGTTCTCTGTGTGTGTCCCTCAGTGGACAGTCTACCTAGCACAATACAGATATCACATATGCAGCTATATGTGATTCTATTCTGTAATTTATTCTCTATTTCCCCAACCTACCTCACCTGGAGTAAACTAGAGTCTCTTCTTCTATGCCTCCCAAAGGTAGACAACTGTCAGGTCTTCCTTGACCTTTGAAGGGTTGATACCTCTGAAATCCATACTTGGATAGCGACTCAGCTTAGGGTTCTTCTGTGGCCTTTCCTGTGGCAAGACTAGACTCATGAACAAATGAAAGCGAGATGAAAGAAACATTCAATAAAATATAAGGAATAGATCTTAAGATCTCCAAGATTGCCTTGTCCTTAAAGATTAATGAAATAGCTTATGAGAGAACCTGATGGGTTTCAAGGACCCATTGATAGCTATCTTTCCCTTTGACATAGTAAACATATTGTTTAGAAATTAATCATATGCTACCTTAAAATTCCTGATTATCTTAGAACATCTAATTCTTATATTAATTTAACTTAGTGTTTCTACTCAATATAAAGTCTAAAGATTCCAGCCCACAACCTAGAATTATCTAAAGCTAACATAAGACTAGACACTCAGGAAATGTTTTTAAAATGCTGATCTAGTCTAAGGAATCCAAAGTCGTGTCTGGAAACAACGTTTTGAGATGTTTTTGTTCTTTTAAAATGATTCATGACCATGATTATCCTAAATTTTGACAGAGGAGCTGTGTGGCCCATGTGGACATTTTCAATATTAAAAAGAGAAACTTTGCAGTATATCTATTATTTTTAATATCTTACATCACATCTTGTCCTGGGTAAAATGCATTTCAAATGCTATGCATGTCTCTCATTGCTAACTAAATCTCTTTCCTAGAAACTTCTGACTCATACGCAGGGCATATCCCAGATCTTAGATTCTTAAGTTGAAAATACAGAACATGATACCTTGCTAGCCAAGCCTGTCACAATCATTGGCCTTTGAGATGGAGACTCCAAGAGAGATTATAAGAAAGGCTGAAAGATAGATTTTTGGAGTGTAGGGACATATACTTATTTTACAACTTCAAACCTAAATTTTATTAATATGGGTGCTATCTTATTTGTGGTTTTATTGCTGTGAAGAGACACCATGACTACAGCAACTATTGTTTAAAGGAAAATATTTAATTGGGGCTAGCTTATGGTTCTGAGGTTTAGTCTATTATCATCATGACAGGAAGCATGGTGGCACACAGGCAGACACGGTGCTGGAGAGGTAACTATGAGTTCTACATCTGGATGGGCAGGCAGCAGGAAGAGAACCATGAGCCCACTGGCCTGGCTTGAGTATCTGAGGCCTCAGAGCCTGCCTCCAGTGACAGAATTCCTCCAACAATGCTGCATTCACTCTGGATTTACTCTGGCAAAGCTACGCTCACTCTGACAAGGCCACACCTCCTAATGGTACAATTACCTGTGAGCATGTGGGGGCATTTTCTTTCACCAAAGATGCTTATATGAGTGCTAGTCTCCCAGGGGGTTCATGAAGACTCAAAGAGATGCTATATGTTGAGACTGCTCATGGTGTTGGGACGCAGGTCATACCTAGGCAGTAATGCTCATTGACTCTGCTACTCAAAGGTAGAGACACGTGTAAGCAGGAAATGAATGAGCACCTGGATAGCACCTTCATCATTCACACTCAAGCCTTCATCCTCTTTTCTATAGGCCAAAAAAAGATATCTAGATATACAGTCACAGGTATTAGCCCAAAAGCTCGAACTACCCAAGATGCAATCCACAGATCACATGAAGCTCAAGAAGGATGACAGAAGTGCAGATTCCTCAGTCCTTCTTAAAAGAGGGAACAAAAGTATTCATAGGAGGGAATATGGAGACAAAGTTTGGAGCAGAAACTGAAGGAATGGCCATTCACAGCCTGCCCCACCCAGGTATACAGCCCATATATACACAGCCACCAAACCTAGGTAATATTGATAAAGCCAAGAAGTACATGCCGACAGAAGCCTGTTATAGCTGTCTCCTGAAAGGCTCAGCCAGAGCATGTCAAGTACAGAGGCGAATGCTAGCAGCAAACCACTGAACTAAGAACAGAGTCCCCATTGAAGGAATTAGAGAAAGGATTGAAGGAACTGAAGGGGCTTACAACCCCATAAGAACAACAATGTCAACCAAACAGAGCTCCCAGGGACTAAACCACTAGTCAAAGATTGACTCATGGCTCCAGCTGCATATGTAGCAGAGGATGGCCTTGTTGGGCACCAGTGGGAGGAAAGGCCCTTGGTCCTTCCATGGCTGGACCCCCAGTGTAGGGGAATGTCAGGGGGAAGGGGGTGGTTAGGGAGGAGGAACACCCTTATAGAAGAAGGGGAAGGGGATCAGATGAGGGGCTTATGTCTGGAAAACTAGGAAAGGGAATAACATTTGAAATGTAAATTTAAAAAAATCCAATAAAAAAAAGAAAGAAAAAAGAAAAGCAGTGAAACTGAATTTAAAAAGTCAGACATGTTGCTGCTATGACAAATACTCAAAAAATAAAAATATTTACATGGGGACAGATTTATCTTGGCCTTCAGAGCCTTCAGACTCGGGCCAGCCTGCCCCATTGTTTCCAGGCCTTGGTGAGGCAGAACATCCTGGTGGAAGGGTGTGATGGAGTAGAGTTGTTCCTAAGACATCCAGGGAACAGATAAGAGTGTTCTGCATCTTCTAACGAGGCCTCACCCTCCACAGTTCTGTCAACTCCCAACAGTCTATTCATATTTTGAATCCCTCAGTGGGTTAAGTCAATGATTTCATTAGAGACTTCATGACCCAATCACTTTCTAAAGTTCACTATCTGAACACAAAGGACCAACCCTTCACTATGGAAGCCTCTTTTGGGAGGCACTTGGCTTCTGACCCACCACTAGAGCATGAACATGTAAATCCTAGGGAGGAACATGTTATCCACAAGGAAGCATCTAGATCAGAAAATCCCAAATCGTCCTCCCATGTCCATGGCTATCTCAGGCCATTTCTCAAAGCCACGGTTATTTTGGAATTCCCTGTTAACCAAGCATTAAACAGAAGACTTGTCTTAAATTCAAAGCAAAGAATCCTTATGTGGCCAGGAAACAAGCCATGGGGCAAAATGTTTTAACACATAAAGACAGATTGTTCCTCAAGCAAAGGATCCCTAGGCACAGCAGTGGGGCTACATCTGGTCCTACTTGGTCCCGGGTGCCTCTTCTAGCTCTGCCCTACATTCTGCATTGTCTTTACCATCCCCCAGTCTAATGGAAAGATGGCTTATGCAGCTGTGGCTTCTCTATAGAAAGACAAGAGTTAATTGAAAACCTTCTGAGAGGCACAAAATAGAAGCTTTTGTGTGTAAGCTACCAGTCATCATCTCTCATGATGGTAGCCTAAATTTGGTCCCATGCATATTCTTGAACCATAATTGTAGATTTTTGAATGCCAGGTACTGATTGGCTTCATTTTTGGAACTTGGCCCAGACCCACCCCTGAATCCATCACTGAAGCAACGATGGTATAATATAATTTGTTTAGACTCTATCCCAGTAGTCAATCCGTGCCCAAGGCCTCAGGGCTGCCTTAGCAAGAAGGAAAGGGTGAGAAGGAACCGCAGTGCCCATGATGACTCTGATGGGATTCGGCACATCATCTCCTCCAATTCAACAGGCAATTATAAAGTGTCTGCTGTGTGCCAGGCAGAGTATAGCATGCCAAGAGGACACAAGAGGCCAAGTGTTCTTGAGAAGAATAAATGAGTCAACTTATGCATAGTGTCTGGTGCACCCTCAGCCCCTAATACTTACTTGCTCAGTATTGTCTTCATTAAAATGAATAATGCATGAGTGATCCTTGCTATCCAGGAAAGAGAGGCTTAAACTAATAAATTATAGCAGCTTGCAAAGAGCAAGCCTGCGGGTAGCATCAAGGAGAGAGATCACATAAGGAGTATGCAAAAGGACCAGCGTGGAGAAGCTCACTGCTCAGTGCTGCTCAGTGCTTCTTAACCTTGGCTTCCCATCTGCTTTACCCAACAAGCTTTGAAAACTCCCCATACCAATTAAATAAGACTCTCTAGGGGCGTCCGACCAAGTACTAGGCACCAGTTGATCTTTTTTAAAGATTTGTAGAAGGTTAAAATTTGTAACCAAGGAGAGATGATAACCGTTTAAGCTACTGAGGACAACACATACATGGAAACAGTTCTCCAGCAATGCCAGGTGGATGGGGCTGCAATAAAACCAACTAACAGTGATGCACGCTCTAAGCCTGGAGCATAGTGGGACTCAAGGCTGGGACACTAAGAAGCAGGGACTCAATAAAGTTTGAGGAAATAGCATTGACAGGGAATCTAAGAGACCTTGAAAACTGGTGAAATTTGCCTAATCTGGGGAACAGGGAGGGCAGGGTGGGGCTGAACAAGTATAAGTGAAATGGAACAGGTGTGAAGGTGAGCCCAGGCAAGCCAGTATCTAGGCAGTAGAAAGAGCCACTCGCTAAGTTGACAAAGTACCAGAGCTAGGAGATTCAAAAGTATCCTGTGAGCCATGGGGGCTCAACAAGTTTTCAAAGCCTTTCCTGGAAACTATCAAGATGGAGACCTGATGTGTCTTCCCAGCACATCCTGTTTCCTTGCTGAACAAAAATTCAAGCAAGATCTGTCCATGTAGTCCTCCCAAAGATGGAGGATGGAGGCTATAATTAGTTAAAATACCAGGAAAGGCTATCTGGGTGAGGTGGGCTATAAGCGGACCTCAAGGTAAGCCTGGCTTGGAGACCAGGGAGGAGATGGGAGTGGCTCC
Source organism: Rattus norvegicus (assembly GCF_021556685.1). NCBI lineage: Eukaryota > Metazoa > Chordata > Mammalia > Rodentia > Muridae > Rattus > Rattus norvegicus. Next base: position 105,846,325 of record NC_141541.1, on the reverse strand, counting down.
TAACGAGGCTGCAGTATGACCATTTAGAACCATATAGGGGAACCATACAAGGGCACGGTAACAGATCCAAGCTCCCACAGTGCTCAGCATCTACATACACACACACACACACACACACACACACACACACACACAGACACACACACACACACACACACACACACACACACAGAGGTTTGTTTTTATCCCTTAGGCTTAAAGAACACACAGGCAGTGTGAGTGATCTGGGCTTCGTGGGCAGATGGTACTTTGTGTTGGTCCTTCCTACCTAGTATCCTCAAGGCAGATGACAATATTTCTTGTTCTTACAGGAGGTGAAGTGGCCAAACCACGGTTTGCACAATTTTTCCATGGCAGCCTTGCCAGTCTCACAATCCGTCCTGGCAAAATGGAAAGCCAGAAGGTGATTTCTTGTTTGCAGGCCTGCAAAGAAGGGCTGGATATTAATTCCTTGGAAAGCCTTGGCCGAGGGATAAAGGTAAGGAAGCCACCAGTACTGGCTCTGACCAGACACTGATTTATGAGGCTAGGCCTACCCAAGACCTAAGCGGGCCAGGAAATAGTTATTTCACAGCAATGGTGCCTCAGTTAAGGTGTGGCCACACTTCAAGTAGTGACCTTGACTTCCAGAATGGACTTCTGATGCCAGCTCCTGAAACTTCTAAATCAGGTGCTTTGGAGTAGACAATTGAAGCCATTCCGTGTCTGCCTGGAGGGAGGTATGAAACTTCATTTGTCTGTAGATTGGTTGGTTGCTTTGCTATTCCTTTGCCTAAAGGCACTAACGCGGCATGCAAGAATATATTTCAGGAACATAAAAAGTAAACAAAAAATTACAACTGCAAAACACAAGTGAGGAAAGAAAGAGAAGACAGACATGAGGTAGAATTGGAAAACAGATATGACAGCCACTAGGTCTGACATTGTTAAAGTGAAACCAGTTCCCCTCCGAGCAATATCTGGAAGTCAGAAGGAACATGAAAAGATTGGTTTTTATTGCTTATGTGAAACAAAAACATTCAAGTGATTTGGGAAATCAGAGCTGTGTCCTTAGAAAAGCATCTACTGGGAAGCAGGGGAGGGGCAGTTATGGCCCCAGCAAGCTTCTCTCCCACTGGTAGGGTTATCTTCTGGTCTCACCCAGCTTTAAGAAACTCCCACTGGTCCTGGACCCCTGACTTCTAAATAAAGAGAAGGGTCAGTTTCATCTAAGGCCCCTGTGAAGTATGTACCAGGTCCCAGTGTGAGAAGGATAGTCCCAAACCACTTTCGAGAAGTCAGGATGTCCCACTCTCTATGTCCTGGAGACCAGGAAAACTCCTTGGGTCCCCATAGGTGGATGCTGTCAGCTTACTGTCTTCAGATACTTCAGTGGCACTACTGGTGAGTAAACCTGCTTGGGTACCAGCTACTTGGCAGTGAGCACTGACACTTCCTGAAATCCTCCAAGAGGCAGATACTGCTTGTCCTAAGGGCTTTATGACCATCACTCTTCTCAAGACCTCTTCCCTTTGACAAAAGAACCATGAGGTTCTCAACCAGGTATCGAGAGCTGACAGATAAAGGATGCTCAAGAGACCCTTAACTTAGTGTTGGGCTGGGACAGAATTGGAAGCTAGGCAGTCCCACTTCAGACTGAATGGCCTCCAGGGAAGGCTCCCAAGAGAAGAAAATGTGAAGAACAGGCTGTACCTGGGAAAAGAAGGGATTGGAAAAGCCAGCCATTCCAAGCAGATGCAAAGGAGCATTGCAGAAAGGAACAGAAACCTCAAGGCCAGTGTTGTGGGTACCCAAGCAGTGGCACAAAAGTGGGACCAAAGAGCTCAGTGGAGACCACATCATGGATACTCCTAGACACATTTAGAGGTATACTTTTTACCTATCATTCACTAAGAGCCATTGAAAGATCAAGCAAAAGGGAATAATCTTGGGTTACATATGTATGTATGTATGTATGTATGTATGTATGTATGTATGTATGTATGCATGCATGTTGCAGATATTGGGTCAGAATAGGAAGATGGATGGAATACAGTAGGCATGGTTAGGCAATATTGACTTTCCAGATTTTGTTTAGCATGGCTTTGACATACACATACAGGCATGTTAAATCACATATCATTGGAGAAAGCATATACAACCACTTCATACTGGAAAAGCTTCTCTAATCATCATGTGGTATTTCCTTGGGACAGTTTCTATCCAGTACTATGGAGAACCAACCTCCAACAGTTTCTCACTCCAGCTCACTGCCTATCTCGGAATGCATGCTCTGCGTCGAACCATCCCAAGGGGCCACTGTTGCAGAGAGTTGCAGGCTTGACAGAGCAAATAAAGCAGAGATGCTAGACTTAACAGCCAGGCAATTTGTGAATTATAAATTAAGAACCAAAGTGATTTCTACAGAGTAGTCCTAGTCTGTGGAAAGGCAAGGTGCTAAGATAAGTGTCACACAAATGAGAGGGGTCTGCGGGGAGACTTCTCGGCAACCCACCTGCTCTTATCCAAGTCACCGCAAATGGTCCTTTCCCATCCCTAAGGCATGGCTTGTGAGAGCCTGAGGTCTGTGAGAGAAGTTAATAAGACACACAGTTTACACAGCACTCACTGGGGGCTATTTTACGTTCATTATCTCTGCTCCTCAAAACAAATTAAATATTATGACCTCATTTCAAAAGCAAGGGGACTGGGGCTTGGGGACTTGTCCAAAATAAGTCCATGTTCTTTCCCACACACAAGCAACTCTGATTAAAAGATGGCCTTGACCACTATTAAAACTAACTTCTTTCAGTCCCTCTGTGTCTCCCACACATCATTTCTGAATGACTCTCATTTGATTTGCCAGTGACCATCCTCCTTCTGTGTGGCTGACTTATAAAAAAGGAATTTCTCCATGCACAAGGCCTAGTACCAGCTCTTTGCTCTACCTGTCTTCCTCTGAATCATGCATATTTCTGGATTACTTATTGAGCATACTTCAGTCTCTACAGCAATTGTTCTCAACCTTCCTAATATATGTGACCCTCATATTATGCTGACCCAACCATAAATATTCTTTCACTGCTACTTCATAACTGTAATTTCTTACTTTCATGAATCACAATGTAAGTATTTGTGTTTTCTAATGATCTTAGGTGACCCCTCTCAAGGGGTCATTGAACCCCCAAGGGAGTGATGACTCACAAATTAACAACATCTGTTGTACAGGGTTGTGGTGGCTGTTGTCTTGTACCCACACAAGATGCTGTGTAACAGCTACATTTTGGAAGAGTAGCTTGTTCTGATTTTCATGACCACCACTCTTGCCATCATCAGCATGGGAGACCAAGAAAGAATAGGGACCTTAGAGCCAGATGCTCCTAGGTTCTCAGCACCAATATTTATTTACTATTTACCGCTTGGTGTTTCTGGGCACAGTATTTGAACCCCTAAAGCCCCACCATCATGTATAAAATGGAATTAATACTATGTATCTTTTTGCAGTGTATTAATTTACTAAACATATGAATACATCCCTGTACCAACTACTGGGTTCTCAGCAAATCACAGGTCCTTTTTGGCACAGGAGACCTTTCTGCCAATTTGTTACTGAATTCCCTTATGTATTTGGAGCCATGATAGGCACATGGAGGTCAGGGAAAAACTTGAGGAATTCAGTTCTCCCCTTCCACCATGTGGGTCTCATGAATGGAATTCAGATGGTCAGGCTTAGCAGCACTGGCCTTTTACTTTTTGAGCCATTTGGTACAGATCAAAGAAGCTGTCAGGTGGCCAGGGAATGGCAAGGTGCCCAGCAAGCTATGGCCAGCCTTTTGCTGGAGCACAAGGAGCCCAGGCTGTGGATAGCAATTTCACTGGTAGTCCAGCCCATAAAGAAGCTGGAAAAGCCAGCTGAATTCTGGGAGAAGTCGCCATTCTGGAAGGCATCTTCTAGCCTGGCATCTTCCTGGCTCTCTATTGCCCCAGCACAGATTCCTAAGGACCTGCAGGTACCATCTGTCTCTATAGTTATGCCACATAACCACAGACATATCCTCAGAGCATGGAATACTGCAGCTAGAAAAATATGAGAACCCATGTAGGCTTTTATTGATCCTACAGGAATTATATTGACAGCTGGGCTTAGTACCGTCTTCACCTCCTTTGGTAGGAAGGATGTTCTTGGGTCCAGTCTAGGATGTTAGCTGGAAATCCAACACACCGGCAAACCTAAGCTTTTGCCAAGAGGATTCAGGGACAACATGTGTTCTGCTCATTGCTTAGGAAATGCTATCAGATCATCTTTCTAGAATAGCAGCTCTCAAATGACCCTTTCAGAGGGGTCACCTAAGACCATCAAAAAATAAATATTTATATTATGATTCATAAGAGGAGCAAAATTAGTTATGAAGTAGCAACAAAAAAAATTTATGGCTGGGGTCACCACAATGTAAGGAACTGTATTAAAGAGTCATAGCGTTGAAAAGATTGAGGACCACTGTGTAGAGGAACCTGCTGATCTTCCTAGCCACCCATCATGCCGGGCTCAAACCTTAGCCTGCTCTACGGTTCTCACTATCTTCTTCAAACTACTGCTGCCCTAGATCCTGTGGGAAAGTTGAGGAAAACTAGCCTCCAGGCCCTGGGAGTTCTCACACACCTATCAGCAGCACCACACACCTGTGCAAAGCACCAATGACACTAAATAGAGCAGACGAGAGTTCCAAGTAGTGTTTTTGGAAGGATGACCTTAAATCTTGGACCTAGAATGGATGGCTTGTAAAATGTCTCCGATCTGATTATGGCCCTCTGGTATTCAGAGCTGAGCATCCTCAGTAGAAGTCATCTGTGGCTACAGACACACCCAATGGCTGGCTGTGACACATAAACCTGGGACCTCCTAAATCTACAGCAAGGGAGCTAGGCTCATGGACAGAGGGCACAGCTCAGAGAGATCCTACCCAGGGGTTTGAGGGACAGGAAATAGTTGGACCATGGGAAGGCAACAAAGGCACAGTAGCCTCACCAGCAAAGACTCAACAAAAATGGACGTACCACAGCACTGGAGATTATTACCCAAGTGTTCACATTGTGAATACAGAAACTTTATATCAGGTAGGCATCCTTAATCTAAAGTTCTGAAATAAAAAAAAAAAGCTTCATAAGCACCGATAAGCTAACACAAATGGAAAGTTTCACTCCTTTGGCAGGCCCCAGTCAAACTACAGGCACACTAAAACATATTATATATAATATTCAGACTTTAAGACTGTGCATAGGAGGTGTGCATGAGCCCTAGTGAATTCCATATGTAGAATTAGGTTCTAGCCCTACAACATCTCATTACACATATGTGCAGATGTTTCAAATCTAAAAGAAAAATATAAAATCTCAAATGCTTCTGGCCCCAAGTGTTTTATTTGTGGCATATTCATTCTATATGTTATCTTATCTAAACTTTGGACAGATAGATAGTCATTTCTTCATGCTTGAAATGAGGAAATGACGTCCCGAAAGAGGAACTAAATATCCAAAGTGGTAGATCCAGTGTAATGTGCACTGGGTATAAAGTGACAGTTCCAATGTTGTGGTCCCTCAAACATGCTCCATAGCCTCAGAGAAGAAGCATGGCTTGGAAAGGCTGACTTCATTCTCCATACACATTGACTTACTCCCCAGACACATTACATAACTCCCCAGACTCAGTAGATTGACACATAGAAGTGTTTTTCTCTTAAACTCAGTAGAAGAGTTGAGATAGAGTTCGGTGTAGAGACTGAAGGTTGCTGAATTAGAGGAAAAAGACTAGAGAACCCCATGGGGCATTTCCCTGCCTTGGCCCAGCTCATCATACCTCACTTCTGCTCACGTCTCATTGGTTGGGTATGGTCATGTGACCTTAGAACACGTGGTACAAGGGAGGCAGGAAGTATCATTTTCATGGTGCCCAGGAAGGGGAATGAAGCAGGGTTTGGTACTGTGATGATGTGCTCTGATGGAAAGAAGATAGTCCTGGGTGGACTGAGGGAGATTATGCTAAGTAAAATGGAGGCTTGGGAGACCATTCATTTATCCATCTACATGGAGTTCTCAGATCACTGGGGCTAGTTTCTGGGATTAAGGGATCAGTAGGGAGTGTTCCCTGTGTTCAGTGAGAAAAGCCCTCATCAGTGTGCCAGGAAATCATGCTACAATTTGGTAAGTGCCATAGGAGAAAAGCACACAGTCCCAGTGGTACCTACATGAGGAAAGCTAGTGCTTCAAGGAGTAGACAACAATCAAATACTTACATAGTAGCTAAGACCCATCAGTTGACTAGGACCACCATGCAAGTGACTTACATGGTTCAATGTCACCAACAATGACACACCCATCTCCAAACACAGAACAAGAATATCACTGTGCAGACATTAAATCAGGTCATGGAAAGTGAATACATAGTTTTTCTTAATCCTATTAAAATATATATTCAATATCCCATATAGTAAGGGAAATATGAATTAAAACTATGTAAGTTGGCCTTTATTACCTATCAGTCTAGCCAAGTTGCCAAAGGTTGACAGCATACAGACATCTGTGGTTAGAGAAGAGGTACTTGCTCTCACCTGGAAGTTGTGTGTGTGTGTGTGTGTGTGTGTGTGTGTGTGTGTGTGTGTGTGTGTGTGGTGTGTGTGTACATGCAGAGGCACACAGGCTTTGGCAACTCCAATCAGAAATTTGCCAATGTGAACAAAAAGCATATACTACTATTTGACCTAGAAATTTCCCTTGCCAGGATTTGTCCTCTAGATACATCCACATGCATATATATATATATATATATATATATGCATTATATATTATAGATTGTGATGATAATAATAAAAGATTGAAATTAACACAAAAACTCTATCACAGGACATGATAGATCACCCCTTCATCCCAGTACTCAAGAGGCACAGGCAGGCTAATAATCTATGAATTTGAGGCTAGCCTGGTCTATATAGTGAATTCCAGGCTAGTCAGGGGTATATAGCAAAAAGCTATCTGCAAAACAAAACAAAAATACCTCTTACTAGGAGCAGTATGGCTGGGTTTTCAGAATTCCATGCTGTGGTTCAGATTGATATCTCCAGGAATGTTTAGACCTTGGGTAGAAGTCCTAGGGAAGGCCCTGAAGTTCTTAAGACGGTCTAAGAACAATTTTGGTGGCGTTAGTGGAGTTTGACAGTTTTCAGAGGGCCACGCCTACCTTTAACCATATTTCCCATGATACCCACTTCTGTCTTCCAGTATCACTTCAACCCTTCACAGTCCATCCTTGTGATGGAAGGCGATGACATTGGGAACATCAACCAAGCCCTCCAGAAAGTCTCCTACATCAACTCCAGGCAGTTCCCAACAGCAGGGGTCCGGCGCCTCAGACTCTCTTCTAAAGTCCAGTGAGTGAAAGCCACTCAGCCTGGAACCAGCAGAGGAAACAACAGTGGTCCCTTTAAAATACTGCTTTGCACATAGGCCTTCTCTTATTCAACATTCCTCCATTCTGCCATCCACCAGAGGGTGCTTCAGGGATCGATGTTTTTCTCCCTTATATTTTTGATTGTGAGCCTAGCCTTTAACAGCTGAGCCATCTCTCCAGCCCAGCTTTTGTGTTCTTAAGGGAAATGTTATCTTGTGTCACCATTCAAACCCAGCTTTCTGTGTTTTATCTAATCTGGTGCCTAGAAAGCCCTGTTTTCTATAAATTCTCCAGCAGCTAGATCTTAAATGGTCCGACATAAAGGCATAGTATCTGGTACATGGTAGATGCTTGGCAAATATGTATTAAATTCAATCAAATTAACCAAGTTTACTTGTAGAATTGCTAATTACAGGAAGGCCAAGAGAAGACAAAGCCTGGTTCTTGCCCCCTGGGGAGCAAAGTTCAACTAGTGAAATGAGATTACTGAAGGTCTTGGATAAGCTCACTTATAGTCTTCATGAGTCACTTCCCGGGCAGTTACTTGAGTTGCTGGCTAGGCAGGGAACCCTGGAGAGACCCCCAGGAGGTGGAAGTGTAGTCAGTGACCACCTGGGATAGAAAGGAGAAAGGAACAGGGGTAGAGGAATGAATGAGTCTGCTGACTGTTACATTTCTGGGTCTGGCAGAGATGCCCCTGGGTAGCAACACTCAACAGAGTGGTGCAAAGAGCCTTCCCACTCCACAGGCCTAAGGTTAGATGAACGCCTCTGAGTCAGCTCCAAATTAGAGCAAAGAAGAGGGAAGAGACTGCCCAGTGCCCATCCCTCTCTGAGACCTACCTTCCAGGTCTGCAAGGAAAAAGCAAGGAAAAAGGACCCACTGGGCAGACATGACAAAGGCCACAGGAAGTTGATGGCAAGGAAGACAGGAAGCTGGGCTGGGAATCTGCAATGTCAAGCAGATCTCGGCATCTCACCTAGAGCATGAAGAGAAGAAAAATCCATCTCTACAGGGGACTTACACAAAGGACCCTTTCTTCTTCTATGGGGACCTTTCCACAGCAGGCATGATGATGGCCGCCTCTTTGGGGCTCTAGCATCAATCCCTAGAGCACCAAGTGGTCCAGGCAAAGCTCACTCTTTTCCTCCCAAGTCTTTGGATTCAATGATAACATTCGATGACATTCAATGCCATTCGATGACATGTAGGTTTCAGTGAGTCTAGTGAGAAAGGCTGGACTCAAAACATGATGCAGGTTCTGGAGAGCAGTTTTTTGAGGGTCTTTATTACTATTAGTAATGCAGGGTAAGCATTGCTCTCCCTAGTGTATAGATAAGAAGTTAAAGTACAGAGCAATGATTCACCCAGCCAGAAGCAGCCTAACAGGGCATGGACCCTCACCTATCCCACTTTCCAGCCTTGGTTCTTGCAATATCATTTCTGCCTCCCAGACCTTCATGTGGCAGTGCACTACAGTGAAATACTAGAACGACAGCTGCCTTCTGCTCTCACCCATAGAAGAGGTGCACTCCTGTACTGTCCCCACAGAGACAGAGCACATACATATGCCACAGCAGGAAAATTTAGCCCTGGGGTCTCATTTAGTAAGATGACTACAGCCAGCCAGACAGCAATTCCCTTACCAAATACTAATGCACAAAAGCAAGCAGTTACTTCCTAATTAATGCTGCCATTGATTACTTTGCTAAAAGATAATGAAAGCTTTAATGGTTACGTGTTGCAAGTATAGAAAAGTCCCATCCCTCCCAGGAGCCAATCTTTTAAGTCTCTGCATTATTAGTGGTTAGAATGATAATGTGCCTTTAAATGTGAAGGTCTGCAGACATCCTCAGAGAATCCTAACAGTTGGGACACCTGGCAAGGACTAGAAGTGTCAGTCCCTTACTCGTGGCTCTGGGGCATGGTTTAAATGATCAGCTGGTCTGGGCCATGACTGCAGATGACTGCAGATGTCTTCTCAGGTGCTTTGGGGAAGACGTGTGCATCAGCATCCCAGATGTGGATGCCTACATCATGGTCCTGCAGGCCATCGAGCCCCAGATCACCCTCCAGGGAACAGAGCGTTTCTGGAGACCTGCTGCCCAGTTCGAAAGTGCCAGAGGAGTGACTCTCTTCCCTGACATCAAGATCATCAGCACCTTTGCCAAGACTGAGGCCTCTGGGGACTTGAGAGCTACAGGCACAGGTATGCACAGGGCCATGGGGAGGATAGATATTAACCTTTACAGACAAGTAAAATGATAATTCAGGACAAACACATTGCTCACCCATGGCAGAACGATACATAATATGAAAAACCAAACAAAGCTAGAAATATTCAGATGATCAGAAGGAGGAGGGACATACAGCTTAACCAAGTGTAACACACCCATGTTAGTGGGCAGGAAGCAGGAAGGAAGACACTGTTCCACTATTATGGTAAGTGAAACAAAGTGACATGCAGACTTTGCCGTAACCATGTAGCCTGATGGGAGAAGCCATGTAAGAGATATCCAGAAGAAAAGGTACTTGGTGCTAACAGCAGCGTCCCCCGAGAAGCATGGCGAGAGATCATTTGTTTCTGCTTGCCTTCCCTTTTCTGTGTCTGCAAAAATGTCTTTCAGTGGGCGTGTATTTTTCTGATCATTAGAAAAAAAGCTAGAGGAGTTCAAAGGACAGAATCCAGCTTTGCGTTACCACTTACAGAGCAGAAGGCTGGGTCTCCTGTGCCAATATGACTAAGCTCTGAGCGTGGGGAAGGGGGGAGATTTCCAGGTTGTTATTCCCACCAGTTTCATTATTAGGACCATTGCTGAGGGAAAGATTCGTTTCTATTCTCTGCTGGGGAGAAACGCACGGTTACACAGAAAGCAAGAGCATATGCTATGGGCAGTAAAGAAGCCAAGAAAGAGGGAAGTCTACAGAGAGGGAGGGAGGGAGCCTTCCTTCTGCAACTCTGAGGCACTCAGCATTACAGGACAGTGCTTGTTTGAGAGGCATCCTTCGAAGGCTCTTCCAAAAGCACAATTTCAGCTCTCTTCCCCCATCCAAAGCCACTGCTAATGATGTGCTGCTACCAGTAGACCTGCGTCCCCGAAGAGCTGCTTCTAAAATAATCTCAATTACCCGCCACCTTAAACCACACTGGTCCCTAGTGATTAGGTTCTCAAGGGGCAGACCTCCCGAGCACCTAAAAATAGTTGGTATTTCACACCTGACCAGCCAAGGTGGTTTCTGAGTTACATGCCAAGGTGCATTAAGTCATGTGACCTTCCCTCCTCTGTTGTCCTCATTTGTGGCTAAAAGCAGACCGAAAAAGGAAGGCCTGCTGATTTCCCTGGTCGCAGCCCAGGAGCAGGGAGCTTCACTGCAGCTGACACAATGCAAGAGAGAGCAGTTAGCTGGGCCCACATTTTCCCTGCTATTTATGAGAGGTGCATGCAAAGCACAGGGCCCAGTGCCCGAGAGCTATTATTGGTAGTTTTCAATTTCTACACTTACTGTTGAAATAGTCATTTTTACGAGAGTCTTAAATGAGGAGGCTAACTGTGTTTGCTACCAAGCCGCAGTGGGGACAGGCTCTAGGGTCATCTTCTGCACCCATTGACACCTATACACATGGATTCACACTCCTCCATATTTATGCAGAAGTACACAATGCACACTCAACACCCCCATGCACACATGCTTTCGTGCTGCTGTGCTACTCAGCTCTTCTGTACCCATCTTCTTTCTGACCCCCGTAATGGACGGCTTGCAAGTATCTTTTCATTCAACACTACCTCTGAAAGGTTCTGCCCAGCACCACCCTGACCCCATGGCTGACATCATCTCTTAATCTATAGATGACCAGTTGCTGGCCCAGGAGCTCACAGTAGTCTTTAGCTCTTAGTGGTGACTACCTGTCTGATAAACCAGAGCAGGAGATCCTCGACGGCTCAGACTTGCATGGTTCCCCTCTGAGCGCCTGGATGATCCCCCTCTGAGCGCCTTACCCAGCAGTCTCTTCGACCAGTGGATCCAGGAAAGTAGGGGTGGAAGATAATGCCGTAGGGAAAGAGGCATGCGATGACAGCCAGGACATGGTCCCGCCTAGTGTGACGGTGCCAGCCGTATCATGAGGAAGATCACCTAACTTCGCCTGACAGGAAGCTAGAAAGCACCTGGAAGAGATTTGAAGTTACACATTCATTGCCATCAATGGTTGGCCTCAGTATTAATGTAGATTGTTGCATTTTTATATACTTAAGTTAGTGGCACGGAGAACCATCACGGTTGGCTAACGGTAAAAAAAAACTAGGCTTGTGAAAACTCTAATAATATATAGTCAATGAGAACAAAACTATTCCAGGTACCACTGCATTTTTTAAAGTAAAATAACTATTTTGTCCTTTGAATGTCTTTTTAAACATTTCTATTTTTATAAATACCAATAATATTTGAAGGCATGGCTGTGGCAGTTACACATTTCCAAATTTATAGGGTCAGAACAGCATGCTCTAGCCTATGCCTCCTGTTTCTCTGAGCGACTCTGCCCACTTGTTTGATCAACTATTTCCCCAGTGATGGGGTGTGGACAATGCTAGTGTCTGTTATGTTTCCACTGTGCCTAGCATGCAGCACACATCTCATAAGTAACAATCGCCTTTGTCTTAAACTGGGGTTTTCACTGTCTGACATTCCACTACATTGATATGACTGAGAAATTTGGAGTCATAAAATCATCCAGCCTAAGCCACTAGACTGACCAACTTGCTAGTGTGCTTCTCTGCGGGCCTATGAACTAATTAATGTGCTTGAATTTACCAATTATTTTTGGCTTATATCTTGACTCCATTGACAGTAAACGATTCATCTTTACTTGGGTAAAGCATAGTGATCACTGCTCTTGGCCATTCCTGTGCAGACTCTAAAGAAGTTCCTTCCATTGAGAACCTCAGAGCCTGCTCTACACACACACACACACACACACACACACACGCGCGCGCGCGCGCGTGCGCGCGCGCACATGTACACATATACACATGTATGTATGTATGTGTCCACACACGCATATGCACATTCGCATGCACACATACACACATGCATGCACGCATGTGCTCATGCACACACACAAACACACAACACACACACACACACACACACACACACACACACACACTATTCACATGGGAAAAGCGCTAAGAAGCTGATAAAGGGCCGCTTAGCTCTCCTTTAATGGAAGTTACAGCTATGACCTATAATGTCCCTGCAGATGAGGAAACTGAGTCGTATGTGACTTCTCAGTGGCAGAGAGTCTGAGTTGCACACTTCTCCCACTAATTCATGCCACCTTCTTGAAGATGGCCTGCTGAGCAGTGGGCATGGCTGGCGGGTTACACCCCCTTCCCCTGACCCACCTGGATTTGCACGCAATAACAGAGGAGGTGTTGTGATGAGTGAGAGCTTTGTATGCCGGGTTTTTTTCCTGCATCCCTTTTTTTACTACAGCCCCCAAATCGGCAGTCTTGGAAGAAATGCTACATAATTTGGATTTCTGTGATATTTTGGTGCTTGGAGGGGACTTGGATCCAAGACAAGAGTGCTTGGAGCTCAACCACAGTGAGCTCCACCAACGACACCTTGATGCCACCAACTCTACTGCTGGCTACTCTATCTATGGTAGGACCCCACAAAGTCCCTCTGCTCACTGATGTTCTCTCAGAACAGCCTTGTCCAGGGGCTACTAAGTATGGCAGCAACTGGGGATGGGGTACATTATGCAGTCCTAGGGGTCAAGTGGAAATGTTTATTTCTAGACCTTACTTTCTAGAGTGAATCCAGGTTGTGAGTAAACTGCCTCCATATCCTTGCTTCTGGGCAATCTGTAGATAGACTAGTCTACATGAAAATTCTTTGGATTGGTTTAGTTTTTGGAACTTCCACTTCCACTTGTTCTCTGCCCACAAGCATTCTGACTTTTACTCTTGGATTCAGAAGCCCTGTGGCACCAGTCTGTCCTCTGTGTCTTCAGTTCCTCCTCTTCTTTTACCTCCTGTCAGTAGCTGTGGTCTCTCGGTACAGGTGTGGGGTCCATGAGCCGTTATGAGCAGGTACTGCACCACCTCCGTTACCGCAACTGGCACCCCACTTCCCTTGAGACTCGGAGGTTCCAGATCAAGTGTTCAGAGCTCAATGGGCGTTACACCAGCAATGAGTTCAACTTAGAGGTGAGCGTACCCTGCCATCATTAGGGAAGGCCTGACCCAGCTGCCCATTCCCTCATTCACTCAGAGAACTATCAGGGATGCCTCCTCACTCCCCTCCTTGCTCTCCTCAGGTCAGTGTCCTCCATGAAGTTAGAGTCTCTGATACGGAACATGTCAACCATCTTATTGTGCAGCCACCCTTCCTCCAGTCTGTCTATCACCCTGAGACCCGGAGTAGTATCCAGCGCAGTTCAGGTAAGATATCTCAATGGCAGCTCAGACACTGAACCCAATAAGTAGTCACTGAACGGACAGCTATAAAATCCAAAGGTATTCAGAGGAAGGGAATCCTACCACAGAGAAGCTACAAACCCTTTCTCTGAACACTCTTGGTTTCAACAGGGAGTCAATCAACTAAGCAAGAAATTCAGACAATAACTAATGACAGAGGTTAGTACAAAGGGCTAGGACAAACTTATGCTCGTCATTTAAGCTCCCAACTCAAAAGCCTCCCAGGAACCCCTCATTTATTCACCATATTCAAAGTCCTCTGCCCATGGTTTTGTTTGAACACTCATCATAATGTGTCACCACCTGGTAGTACTTGTGTTCCTACTAGACTTTATGGTGCCTGAGTTTCATTGGGAACTTCCATATAATTTGAGGAGAAAAGCCATGGGTAAAAGACAGTCTACATTTATTGAATGCCTACTATGCACCTATGTAGAAGCTCACAGAGATTTTCTCCCTTATTCTCCACAATTACCACAGCAGAGTGAGTAGAACAGTTGATATACATCTGATGAAAGTATATCCCAGACTCGAGGACCCGGAACCCTAGTTTTTGGAGTTGGGAGGGAAGGTTGTATTGTGAACATGAATGTTTTGTGTTTCACAAGAATGAGCTTTATCTTCGATTGTCATGTTGTTTGGATTCCTTTCTGTTTCAGTGGTCCCGAGCATCGCCACTGTGGTCATCATTATCTCTGTGTGCATGCTAGTGTTTGTTGTGGCCATGGGTGTGTACCGAGTCCGAATTGCCCACCAGCATTTTATCCAAGAGACTGAGGCTGCCAAGGAGGCTGAAATGGATTGGGATGACTCTGCACTGACTATCACAGTCAACCCTATGGAGGTGATCCTCTCGGGGATGGGAGCTCTGAGTGGGGTGCTTCTCTTGCTAATCAACTTGGTTCTTCCTCTGCCTCGATCCAGGATCCAGACTCCTCCTATTCTAATGAGTCCATTTCCAGTGATCCTCTCATCTCTGTGCTTCTTTGGTCCTCTTGACATGAACAAGTCATAACTTCTCTGTGAACTGTGTTCTCTAATTTAAATGTGTGAATCACTCTTACCCCATGAACATAACTGGAATTTTCATAGAGCAAGCAGTCATTCCGTATCTGTACCTCACCCCCACTGTAGTTCAGAGCTGACTAACACTCAGGAATTCAATATTGAACTCTTGATTAGCTAACAGTGCAAATTAGATGGCCTATGGAGCTCACTTAAAGGCTCAGAATAAGTTAAAAGAAAAATAGAACAACAACACCTGTCATTTGATCAGCTCCCTGTAAGCCAGACCCTGTGCCAGATGTTCCATAAACATCAGCACCCTGGGAACTGGGAAGTGTTGCCCTCATTTCCCAATATGGGGAAATGAGAGAGGAGTTATAACATGTTCAAATACATGCAACCAGCATTCAAACTCAAGGCAGTACAACTCTGACGTTCACTTGATTTCAGTTGTCCAAAAGCCCGCATAAACTATCCACCACCATGCAAGGGCCATGATCTGTATATCTGTCTATCCTTCCTTTTGCCCATGGGTGCTCATTCTGGAAGACACAAGGCCAGGGGAAAATCAGAAGTCATAGGCAAAGAATAGAGATGATCATTGCTGTTTGGTTGCAGTTTTAACAGCAGCTCATCTCCTGCTCTGGTTTCATACCCAGCATGCCAGCAAGGCTCAATTGCTCTAAGGATGCTGGTGATGAGCATTCCTATCCCCCAAAGAGCTGAGCTAAAAGTGTGAGAAGCAAGAGTGATCTGAGGAGCAGACAGTGGTGTGCCTCAAAAATGCTGACTGCAAGAGCGGAGGCTTCAGTGGGTAGAGTCTTGAAGGCTGGCCATTCAAAGGAATAATAGTCATTAGAGCAGGGTACAGTGAGGGAGTCCTTATAGAAAGGGCACAGTTGGAAGATAACAGAATTGGATAGAAGGCCATCTAAAGAGCTATGAAGCCTCGCAAGGCAACATATCACTCATGGCCTGATTTTCCAACTTAAAGCATAAATCCGGAAAAGGGATGTTGCAGGGATCGCTGCAAAGCTGGAAAACAGGGAAGTGGGACTGGAAAGGGTAGGGTGTGCTTTAAACTCACAAATCATGCCAAAAGGGGACAGGAAGGGAATGTGTGGGCATAAACATTGGCTTTTGCAAAAAGAATAGTTTCGAATGACAGCACTTTGGTTTAGAAGTGACCTTCTATTTCCAATGACAGTAAAGTATCCAAGATTAAGCATGATTCTGCCCCTGGAAAGGAAATAGTTAAGAACCTGAAATTTCCATTTGAAGGGTCTGAAAAAGTCAGTAAATGATGCTGCTGGTTTAAAAACCCATCTATCTTTGACGCTAATATGTTTCCTTGACTATGTGCTGCTACTTTAGCTCCTTATCTGACTTTCTGAGTTTCCTCTTACCACATCTCTTTTACAGAGATCCTATCTCTGGGCAGGGTGAGGAGTTTAGCTCTAAGTAAAATGAATCCCAAGACTCCTCAGTGTTTGCTGCTCTCAGTTCCCAAATGGCCTCTGCTGAGTCCTTGATGCATACTTCTTTTCTTTCCTTGGTATCTAGAAACATGAAGGACCAGGGCATGGAGAAGACGAGACTGAAGGAGAGGAAGAAGAAGAAGCAGAGGAAGGCATGAGCTCCAGCAGCAGTGGCTCTGATGACAGTGAAGAGGAAGAAGAGGAAGGGATGGGCAGAGTCAGACATGGGCAGAGTGGCACCAGGCAAGCCCAGCTGGAGTGGGATGATTCCACCCTCCCTTACTAGTGCCCATGGGTCTGCTGACCAGCCCATGTGCCGCTTTTGTAAAACCCAACCCAATGTACACCCAAGCCTGTCACAGTCACCTCTGGTTTTTATGACAGGTCTGGGAAGGCCATGGAATCTGCCCTCTATGCTTTGGGCTCTGCCTATGTCCCAACCATGGGGCAGTTCTAAGAATCCAGTGTCACCATCAGTGGGGACTGTAGGGTGTTATGTTGTCCTGTAGCCCTCACTTCTTTCTGCTCTGGGCTCACCCAGAATCCTGTCACCCAACCTGCAGAGTTCTGATCACCTTGCTCTTTTCTGCAGGGGAGGAGCTCCCCTTTTGTGTCACTCGCTACCCCTAGACTCAGAGTTTTCAAATTCCTTGGGTTATAACTCACTGTGTACGTACTTGACTAAATAGCCTTTTGCCACCTACACCAGCAGGTCCTCCCTATGCTGGGTTTCCAGGTTGCTTTATACAGAGAAGTCAGTATAATCTTAGTCATGTACCTAAGATCTTAGGGCTTAAGAATCGAAAAGAAAGCCTTTGTTGAGGCAGAATTGAATTTCCATGGAAAGGCCCATAGTACATGTGTATATGTGCACATGGGTGTATACACACACACACACACACACACACACACACACACACACACTTCCAAGCTTGGAGAGCCTTTCTTTTTACTTCTTTTGAGACTAAATAAGCTGTATAACAAGTTCAAACCCAAGAGTTAGAAGGTGTCCTCATCATAGGGTTTGCTGAGCAGCTTTTCAACCTGTCTAGGCAATGCAGGTGGCTGTCCTACCCAGGGCTATAACCATGGTGGAACCACGAGGCCCAGGAATCACTCCATACAGGCACTCTTCAAGTGACAGCTTGTGCGTAGATGTCACTAGGAGCCAAAGAAAGGATTGATGAGGTAACCCAGCAAGGCTTCATGGTCCATAAAGATCTCCTTTGACATGGACTCTCCCATGTAAAGGTAGCCTAAAGGTTGACAAGGCTGTCACCACCCAACCTGTGGTCCCTTATCTCCTGTTACTGTTTTCTCTTTAGGACACAACATCATTTCAGATGTAGTCAAACCAATCTAGGCTCTACTAGTCTGAGATGTTAGGTGGGAAATTTAACTGCTAGGGATTCAAAGTATCTGTGTAATAATAACAGCTGTTTCTTTCTTTTTCTCATAAAAGGAGGGATGCTTTGAATAGAGGGCAAATATATCAAAACCTTAATTTCTTGTTCTTTCTTCTGATTTTAATAAGAAAGACTTTTCCATCTCCATTCTAACATGGGCACTTCGTGAGGAGAATTGTTGCTATAGTAACTGGTGGACAATCTTTTGTGGCCTAGAGAATAGCAAGCAAGAATTAAGGCCAGAATAAGAGTTTCACGAGGCTTTGAGGACATGTTTGTTTCAAACACCTTGAGCTCTTCTTTGTTCTCAATCTGTATAGGTCATCCTTGTCATATCACTCTGCCCCACGCCCATCCTGAATTGGCTTAGCTGAGGTCCACAATTGGTCTCTCATCACATAGCATTCAAATTCAACTGGATGTTGAATCTCCCACGAGTCATCTAAACAGAGCATTCAGGGAGTGATTATAGCCAATGTCCTCCATCCCTCTGCTCACCCTCCAGGCATTGAGGATCCATACCAGGTCTTTGCAACCTTTTGGCTGGGGAGATCTACCTTCTGTCGTTTTTCCATCTCTTGGAGTGTTTTGTGCATACCTTCCCTTTCTTGAGCCTTCGGAAAACCCTGTGAGGTATTTGAGAAATTAGTTATTAGGGACAGTTTTGTGATGGGTAAACTGAGGCTCAGAGTCAGTGTCCTGCTCAGAGTCATTCCAAGGTACAGACTACCCCTCTGCTCCTTGTCCATGGTTCTACTTACGTTCATGTTAATATGTATTTCTGAGCACCTACTATGAGCTAAGAACACTATCAGCACAATAGGAATGGGATGAAGCAGAATGAGACAGACCTTCCCCCATAGAGGACTCAGGAATTATAGAAGGGACACAAACAGGCGGGGAGATTACGTAGGAGAAAGGAGGATGAAGTGGCAGATGCTGCTGGAAGGAGAGGAAGACATTTACCAACCCAGGCAGAGCCCTAATTTCGTCCCTTGGAAGAAACTCGAGATTTTTATATTCATTGAAAGGAAATAGACATATCTCCTGTGAACTACCCCAATCAAATCCCCCCTTTTCTGTCAGGCCATTTCTGCACATTTACAAGGGGGAAAATCTACAGGAAGATTTCGGCTTTATAATCCTATTATTTAAATAATAAGACATTCTTCAGTCAAGCGTTTAAGAGCTACTGAATTCTCCCAAAATTATGTCAGTAAAGGGAACAGTTTGCATGTTTAAAACCAATCCTTTTTGAATGGGATTTTGATTGCAAATATTTAAGTCTAGAGTTTGAAGACACTTTTCTCGGCTCTGGCTTTTCAGTGCCGATTGGTGGACAGCTGTTCCCATGCCCCCTACTTCTTGTGGCTGCATTACTCATTCATGATTGGACTATTAGAATTCGCTTGTGTTTTGTGGTGGAGGGTAAGAGGAGAAGCAGAAGAGAGCTGGGAAGCTTTGGGGTAAGGCGGCCAAGATATACCAATTCAGGAGGCATTTGGTGACTGGACTCATTTCCAGAGAAATAGTGGGGACACAAACTAAAGCCTTCCCCTCCTCTGTCTTGGCACAAGGTCACTCTGCAGGCCAACTCCATAGCATCTTAGTGACGCTTCTGGGATTATCTTGCTCCCAGCACTCACTTAACCTTGGGTACGATGAGGAGGGAGTAGTTATAAAATAGTAAGCTTCAGCAGGTATCCAGGTGAGTGGTAGGTCACAGCCTAGACCTCCTGCCAGCTACTCTGACCAGAATTGCAGGGTGCTAATCACACTGACATTTTCCATTCTCCGGAGTATGGTATTTTGAAACCAAAACTCCCAGATGACCTGGACACCATGTGACTTCTGGGCAGAAGTGAGCAGTCAAACAAAGGCAGACTCAGCCCCAAAAAGAATAAGCCGACTGGTGTGGCCATAGACTAGTCCATTGCTTTTCTTGCCAAATGACCAACCAGGGTCTGCTATTTAGAGCTTGAAAACAGGTGGGCTGCCAGCTTCAGGTAGCTCAGAAGATTGGGAGGAGGAGAAGCAGGAGGACGCCAGTGGGTTTCCCTAGTGGAGGAAAGCCATTAAGAAAAACTACTTGGAGAAGTGTCTCAAGGAATCCCGAGTGTATTCAAATAGATTTAAGCAAATTTTGTAAGCCTGACCAAGGCCTCAAGTCACACAGGTAAAAAGGAATGTGGTTGCTGTGGCAGAACTTTCTGTGAGAACTTTATTGAATTGACCACTCATTCCAACCACTTGCAGTTTAGACCACATTCTCTGGCATTGACAAGAGGGAATGTCTCAAGGGACACCTACCAAGTCTCCACGGAGATAACCACTACTAGAAAACAGCGCCCCCAGAGATCAGCAAACTTTATCTGGAAAGATCCAGAAAGGAAAGCATTGGGTTTTGCAGGCCATTTGCTCTCAATGTTACCTTCTAAACCCTGCCTCATGTCATGAGAGCAGCTGCAGACAATACCCAGGCAAGGGAACATTCCAATTAGTCTTTCTATCTACTGCCCAGGAAAATTGAACTATGATTCTGAGGGGGAGGGGAGAGGCTATTTGAATTCATTGAATTTTCATGTCACGAACTTTTTACTCTCTTATTTCTCGTTTTCTACTCAAAACTTGGCCTGCTAGACATCTAGAAAACTAGTCACCAGGCAGATCCATGTGAGGCCGACTCTCACCCTCAATACATAGAAAGCAGCCACTCCCCCATTTCCCAGAAGAAAACACCCAACAGCTCCCCTAGTGGTCATTGCCTTCAATTGAACAGCTGGGAAACTGGGCTCTTTCATTAAAGCTCTCTTAGAAGTTCACAGGAGATTGGAGAAAAGGCAAAAGAAACAAGTAAATGAACAAACAAAATCCCACTTGTTATTTTTGAATTGAAGAAACGAGGCAGATATTCCTAAGGGTTGGACGCCTGGGCCCAGAGAACTAGCTAATCACTGAGCACAGGGACCCCCTCCTCTGTTGAGGCAAGCGCTAACTCCCCAGGCTTAGCACCTTCCCAGCAGGGCTCAGTCCATAATGATTTCTAAGCAGGAGTGTTCATTATCTGGGACTGATTTTCATTTCAGCCTGCTCGTGTCTTTGCTCTAAAAATGATCCTAAAGACTTGTGGCTGTTCAAATCAATAGCAACACAATCAGCAGAAAGCCCTACCCAGCAACACTTCAAAATTAACAGCCTCCTTGCCTCTATGCCTCGATATTAGCTGCAAAGAAAAGAGTGCTTTTTCTTAATCATCTCCCCATTTAAATGAACCAGATAGGCTTTGCAAAAAAAAAAAATGTGAGGGAATAAGCCTCATTCTTTAGAAAAGTGAGTGATGTTCACATAACGTATGGCCTCTGGAGAATCCCAGAAGCCTCCCGCAATGCTTGGGCAGGTTGCAATGTAGCAGGCTTCTCTATCTGGGCCAGACGTTTATCGAGGCTGACAAGCCAAAGCCCTTGGCATGGTTTAATTTTCATATGTCACCACGTTCCGTTGTCCAGCTGGAGGCAAGGGAAATGAGTAATGTGAGTTTCGAAGTCAACTCCGCGACCTTCACTCGCCTGTCTCTATTTGTTTGACTTTATACATTTATCCCGAGTTAGCTTCCTTCTGACCCTAGTAGGAGCGGGGGAGTTGGTTTTACGGGAGCTACAAATTAGGAGCTAAGCTTGACTTTGTCCCGGGGTAGCAAAGAGAGACAGAAGTTACCTCCAAGAGCGTGTCAGAGAGCAGTGGCGCTAAGTCACTCGGCAGATGGGAGTCTCTGTTTGCACCTATGTTCCACAAATTCAGCAAGTCCTCACCGAGCGCCCATGTGTGCTTGACTCCAAGCCAAGGAACAGGGGAGAGAGGATGAACTCTCTCCTTGCCTGCGAGAATCCCTTACTCTTGAAGTGTCAGAGGCTGCCATGCACAGTTAGGACTGTCAGGGGAAGAAGTTTAAGGGTAGATTAATTGCTTCGCTGTTGTCTAGTTCAAGTCAGATGATAGGGATGATCGTAGGGGTGCTGAAAAGCCTCCATGAACAGAGAGAGATCTTCAGGGAAGTAAGCAATGCGTTCCTAAATGCTTCTTAGTTATCATGGCTCAGGTCATGTATAGATGAAAGACTTTCCCTCTGTGGAGAAATATGGCTGATGGCTGAGAGTTGGTGAAGCCCAGATAGAGGTAGTCCTTACAATGGAGCAGCAGACAGGCAGACCGGGCAGGTTATAAACAGTGGTTCAAATGGGTTCAGGGAGCTTCCAGCCAATGCTCAGGATCTGGTCAGCCTGATGCAGGATTCACACACGAAGGATTGAGCTCTGGGGGCTCCACAGAGGTTTGCCTACCAAGTCTCACTGCTCCAGTTCTTTGACTGAGAGATCTGCAGGGCAGCAGCAGCAAGAGCAGCACCCTGGAACTAGTAAGGCAAACTCTAGAAATGAGGCTTTCAGCAAGCTGTGCTCTAAGAGCAAAGCTCAGAAAGGCCAAGGTTTGAGAGCTGTCTCTGTGGAGGATGAGGCCAGCCTCTGCTGGCACTTGGATGCTAACAAGAGAAAAATAACCAGCGCCTACTGCAGTAAGGAGAGAGAAGCAGAACAGGGCCCCAGTTCCCACCCCTGAAGCAATCATTTCAAAGAACCTGGTTTCAATTCCAGTTCCCCTCCTCTGCTTGGGTGTGAGATGCTTCCTCCCCTCGTGCCCTTTCTACAGAGAGACACTGCTGGGGAGGGTTGTGTTGCAGTCACCCAGCACTAGGGAGGACACCTGCCCAGTTCCTGTCCACTGAACAGCCTCCTTCAAAGCCTTGTTTACAGCCATAGCTGTAAAGCTGCAGCTATGAGCCCCGACCACTAGGAGGCTGCTCTGCTCACTGCCTACATCCTGGAGAACAGGGTCATTCAAGGACATTCCCAGGTTACCGCAGCACTAACCATTTGCAGTGAGAAGGGCAAATGCCGTCACAATTCAGGCACTAAATTGGCTGGGGAATGGATTGTTTCTCTTGGAAGGGCAGTAACCCATGTTACTAAAAGTAGGAGAAAGAGAAAAGGAAAAGAAAAAAGGTCAAAGCTGCAGCTTCATCTACAATGGGAATCTCATTCCTATGGTCCATGTAGGCACCGTTTTCCCTTTATGGCATGAGATCGATGGTGTAAGCCCCATAAGACCTTCAGATGGAACTCCTTATGTCTTGCCAGTCATTGTGCCTGTGACCTAAGTCCAGCCTCATATTGGGATCTCAAGGTCAAGATCAGAGTTCAGGGAATAGAAGAGGAACAGACAATGCATAAGCCAGGAGAAGCAGTTAATATTGAGTTTCGACTAACCCAGCCCCCATTCTGCTCAGAAACATGTCACCCCTGACAGCCTCTTCACTGAGCCCCCTAAGTCCTCCAAAGGGAGCCTGAGACCGGATAGAGACCATGTTGAGAGTACACATCTCTATGACGTTAGAATCTGCCTTCTTAGAGTAGGAGAAAGGGGAGGTGGGGGAGAACAGAGAAGAAAATATAGGACATGCAAGTTATTTGCCTGTGAGAACCACAGGAAGGCAAATAGAGGGGTTTCTCTTTTACAGCCTGGCTTCTCTGAGTAAAGTCCCTGCTGATACTTCTTTCCCAAGACTTAAGGCAATTTTCTTGTTTCCATGAGGCATTTATATAAAAGCCTCTGATAGGACAACACAGAAAGTAATGGAGAGTACTCTTGAAGCAGGACTGTCCTTGGAGTGTTTGTTCATGTAGGATAAGACACTTTGCTCTGGGGCTGGAGATCAGGTCCAGTCAAGGATATCAAGGTAGGGGATGGAGGGCTGGGTGAGTTATAGAACATCATCCCTGAAGAGACCAGCCTGTCAAGGAATGAGACATGGGATGGAGTCACCAAACAGAATATGTGAACTGGTACTTCTGGGCCATTATCAGGCATACCCCAAAGTTGGAGCCACACTGCAAGAACCACAGTCTACCCTCCCAGGGTACCCTAAAAACTATGACTGGATACAAACAATACAGACCCCAACTTTCCCCACCTCCACTTGCCACCTCCCTAAGTCAAGAAGAGTAACCAATGTGTCCCAGGATGCTGGTTCTTCTCTAAGGATGTAACCATTGTATCCAAAACACTGCATCTGGTCCACAGCATGGGCTCAGCAAATGTTGAATTGAATAGAATCCCAGAGACCACCTGACCTCAGGGAACGAGTGTGAAAAGTTAAGATGCCATGATGGAGAAAGACTCTTCAAGCCCAGTCTTAGACTATAGTTGTCCTTTGTGAAATCACTAGGAATGGAAAAAGAGTGGAAGGGGGAAGGGCAGGTGACAATATTTTTGTGGTTCCTCACAGTAGCTGACAAGAAGAGACTATTTTTTCTTCAAAGTAATCTTTTCCAGGTAGGAGCAGTAAAAGAATGTCTCTATGCCACACCAGGAGCAAGGGCAGTTAGGCCATGATGAGCCCCACTTTTTCCATATCATGAGTCACAGTCCTTTAATTTGTTAGTAAGACCAGCTCTTTGCCGCGGACCCACCCCTTTTAGCAGATATACCGTGGAAAGATTCATCACTATGAAGCTCAGTCCCCAGTAGTGCAATGAGACAAGGGCAGCGGACACGAGAGCCTTCAGAATGCAGGCAGTGTATATTAATCACAGGAACAAAATCTTGTTGGCTTTAATGTTTGCTTTTCTTTTATCTGGGAGTGAAAATACACCTCTGTTACCTGGACCCTTTATACTGAGCATTTCAGAGCAGACGTGGGATATAAACACATATAAATATTGAGGGTTCTTTTCCTCAGCAGAATGAGCAGTCATAAAAAAGAAGCTAAGAAGCTATTTCTGTTTGCAAAGGCAGAAAATCAACTCACGGGTTTTAGGTCTAGACTCCAGCCCCCTGTGGAAAAAAGACAAGGGTGTAGCCTCTACTCTCTGAAAGGATTCCTTGAGGGCCCAAGAGTAAGGGTTCAGCAGGATCCGTGGCTCACATCACTGAGTGAAGTGCATGCATCTCTGGAGGCAAAAGTGCATCCATCCTGACCATCAGAGAAGGCTGGATTATGGCTCTCACCACTACCTACTCTCCATGATGCAAAGACGCTCTGGAGAGAGTACAGATAGCCCTTTCGCAGACACACTCCAGAGGATTGGAAATGCAGCAAAAGTTTTGGGCAAAGAAAGTTAGACTTGGCACCCAGGTGAATCGCTTGAATAGGAGGGGAAGAGATATTGAATGAGACGGTGACAGAGTTGGAGAGAAAACTGGAAGCTGAGTAGGATCAACAGCATCAGAAGCAGCCAGGAAGCCAGGGCACTGCTCTCTATGTAAACTTATATTCATGTGCCCAAGGAATCATGGGTAAATAATGCCATGTGACCACAGAGGCAGTTACTGCGATTGCTTTACAAGTCAGAGCCACTGGAAGCGGATGGCAGATCAGTCTACCTATCAGGTTTCCAACCTTATCTGCTCCCAAGAAAGAGCTGTTGATGCCCTAAGCTGGAAAGGCATGGCAGGAGATTGGAGGAAAACAGGTAGAAAATAGAAGAAAGCTTATATAGAAGCCAGTTGTTCCCACGGAAACCTGTAGTTAATAGAGTGGCCTTGTTACGTTAGTGCATGTATATTGTAATGTCTGTAAGAAGGAGTCAGAATGATGTGACAGGGTTTAGAGAACTGGAGTAATAAGTATAAAATACCAGACACAACTAGGTGTGAAGAGTGTCTCATTAAATATATAAAATTTATATATGGAATTAAGCTATAGAACAGAGAGGTCATTAGACCCAACAAACTTTAATTCTCCAGATGCCTTAGGTTATTCTTATTTGCTTTTAGCTCTCAACGCCCTGAAAGAAGTACCTGGAATACAGCAGGAGTCATAAACATTTGGAAGTGAAGCACCTAGCTTGTCCCTACTTGGTGAAGACCCGATATATCACTAACAACCATATTGACTGAGTCATATAGAAGCAGGTCAACCATGCGACTCTCCCAGCTTAGAGAAGCCTTTGTGAATTTTCATATTTCGTGCAGTAGTCAGACAGTGGCAGACACTGGGTCTGGGTCTTAGGCAGTGAACAGTGACAGTGTTGCACATAGTTGCTTGCACACATTTAGAACACGCCTGAATAACACCCACAATGCTGCTTCTGCAGAGTAGTCTGTCCAACCTACCATTGTCTCTGTCTTGCCCTGAGTACTTGCTAAATACTGTTCACTCCATCATCTTTCGTCATTGATGCTGGGACTAAATATAAAGGTTCCGGGTTCAGCCAATCTCAGACCCTTCTGTCCTCCCATGTCTGGAGATGTTGGCACCATTTCAAAGCCTTGTATGAGAAACCAGTTTGTCCCCAGTTCCTCAACCTCAGTGCATGGGAAAGGCCTGAGATGGGCAGGCTGCTTGCTCTACTGGAGCCTTTCTGGCATTCACTCTGCAGAGAGAAAGAGCAGCCTCATTGTACGCAACCACCTTCCACCTGCACCTGACTGCAAAGTAGCCTAATGGTCAGTGCAGCCGGAGTGTCTTTGCTGGGAGCCAGCTGCACTTGGGGATTGTGTGTTCTTGGCACACAGCAGACTTCTGAGCCTCTTGAACTGCCTCCAAGAATGAATCTCGTTAGTCTACAAAATATATTTATTTGGTAACTATGCTACTGTGTGTGTATGAGTCTGATACAATGCAAACCTTG
Organism: Rattus norvegicus; assembly: GCF_021556685.1. NCBI lineage: Eukaryota > Metazoa > Chordata > Mammalia > Rodentia > Muridae > Rattus > Rattus norvegicus. Next base: position 105,819,850 of record NC_141541.1, on the reverse strand, counting down.
AAATGTCTTACTAAAAGGACTTATGAATTCATAGGAAATTGGATCCAACTTCAGAATAGCGAATTATGTTGCTGGTCAATAAAGTTGCCCAGCCACAAGGGACCAGAGAAAAACCTTCCCCCCCATCCCTTTTTTGACACCCTTTCCCTGCCTAATTGCCCTACTAGATTCTAACTGATGCAGAGTGAAGAAAGGTGCTGACAGAGTACATGTGCATAAAGATTGAAGAGGGAAATGACCTCTGGGGCAATCAGTCGAGTTTCTTCCCATGGCTGTGATCCTATCATGCCTGATTCCCAAACTTGCAATTTCTAACAATTTCGATTCTTGGAGTTTCTGAGCAATTTGTTAAATGCCTGTTCAACACAGACAGATATTTATTTTCAGCCTTGGCTTGGAAATGCCTACAAACTGATTCATGTTGGTGGTCGTTCTGACACTTCTGTGAATTGGTTGAATAAATATGATTTTAGAATTTCACAGTAATGATGGCTTCTGAGAGTTTTTATTGTTCAGACGTGTGGCGGGATGAGAGGCCGTGGACTGCTTTGTCTGGTTCGGCGTCTCTGGCACTCTGTCCTAGATCCACATGGGTGAAAGAGGCTTGGTAAATGTGACAATGGCCACACAAGAAATTGACCCTTATAAGGCTTCCTTCAGGACACATGAAAGCCGAGCCTGGAAGTGTTGTCCTGAGAGACAACTAGAAAGATGATCGGAGTGAAATGAGGTCTTTGCTGAGTACCTACAAGTTGCCGGAACCGTGAACCCTAAGGTAGGTTATTCCTCTTGGTAACCATGAGAAAAACATAAGACCCAGAGGAATCAGAATGCTTCCTGGGCAAAGTGACCACGATCACGGCCCTTCCCCTCTTTAGATCCAGTTCCCCACCCCCATACTGACCTACCTTTAGACACAGATGCCACCCAGGGCTAACTTGGCATGAGAGCTGATAGAGATGAGCTACCTCTCACCATCCAAAGCCAGTGGAGGCCCAGAGCACTTCTCTAGGATTCTAGATGCTGTTGTTACAGACTCTCCCTCTGATTTCTATGACAACAACACAAGGCTAAGCCCTACCCTTCACTTGAGTATCAGGGGGAAGAGGGAAAATTCAAACAGAATATCCTTGGATAGCTGCGGGGATAGGTCAGTGATTAAGAGCATTGGCTGCTCTGGTTCTGTTCTACATGGAGATGCTTATGACCATTTGTAAGAACAATCCTGTATAGCTGATGCCCTTTTCTGGTCACCACAGGGATCAGGGATACATGTGGTGCACATTCATACAGGCAAGCAAAACGCCCACATACAGAGAACAAAATATGCATTTGATATCCTCAAAAGTTGTAATAGTTTGTTAATATCTAATGGCCAAACAGTGGTAGCACATGCCATTCATTCCAGCACTCAGGTGGCAGAAGCAGGTGGATCTCTGAGTTCAAAACTACCCTGGTCTATACAGAGTGAGTCCCAGGACAGCTAGAGCTATAGGGCTACCTGGAGAAACCCTGCCTTGAAAACACACACACACACACACACACACACACACACACACACACACACACACACACACTGTAAATGACAGGGAAAACTTAAACTCAAAGGACAAGTTACTTTGGATCCCAATTTTAAAAAGTTCAGTTTATAGACTCTTAGTCCCATGTACCTGAGCAGGACATTAGGACAGAAGCCTCTGGTGGAGAGATGTGTATTTTAGGACCAAGAGACCTGTTATTCAAACAGGAGGTATCCGAGGACCCACCATACAGTAACCCACTTCCTCTGGTTCAGCCCTCTAAAATCCCAGAACATCGACCAAATAATGCAAGCAGCTGGGGTTCCAAGCATTCAAATAATAAGCCTATGGGGGACATTACAAATCCATATCATAACAGAACCACTGGGGACAAAGAGTAGACACTGAACATGACAAGCACACTGCTGCATATCACGAGAGGCATTTTAACTTTCCTAATCCCTGTGACCATCCTCACAGACCCGATCTGTCTTCCATCCATTCCCTGCTACCTAGCGTCCTCTCCTCTTCCTTCTCAGATGGTTGTAAAACAGGGGTGGGCCTCTCCTTTTCTCTGGGAAGAGCAGCTTTATCACCCTCCCTCCCTTTCCTGATGCCCCACCAAAACCCATCTCCACCATCCTACCCCAAGGGGAAGACTCTTGTCCATAACCACCATGCATACCATCAGCGTTATTCCCATTTGATGTCAAGCCAACATATTTGTCACAATGAATTATATTTTCTCTTTTACATCACAGAGTCAGTAAAGAGACAAAGAGGCCTTGATCTGATAAATGGAGCTTGATTGGTGTTCACCTTGATAACTTGGGCATATACCCCATCCGTGCCCTTCTGTTTCAAGGTATCTTAGAAAAACCACTTCTTACTTACGATACCATTATTTTTTGACAGTCTCACTGACCCTTTGCTTTGTTTGTACAGTGTTGGTAATGGAACCTTACTTAAAGCATCCCGGTGATGATTAGATGGGATAACGCCTTTCAGATGTCTGCCACAGTGTCCAGACCTTTAGGTATTCCCTAAGTAAGATCCACCATGTCCATTTAATGCTCCAAAATAATACGTAGTGTGGGTCACACCCCATCCCTCAGATCTTCCTGCAGGCTCCTGAATGCATTCATTCACTAAGTGATAGGTGTTCTCCTTATCTTCTCAATGGAGACTGCAGAAAGAGAGAAAGGGAGAAGGCCAGGGGTGAAGGACACACGTTTTCTAAGGGTTTATTTTGGTCCAAGACTTTACCAGTATTTTACAATTTAATTCTTCCTGTGACCTCAGGAGAAAGTACATTTCATCCCAGTTTCATAAATGAAAAATCTGAGCCCAGAGCCATCAGCTCTCCTGTTCAAGGCCACACAGCTGATGACGCACAAACATGACGTTCTGAGTCCCATGCTTGTCCCACTAAGCCAAATGCCTGCCCACGCTGAGGAACAGCAACTTTGGAGAATCAAATGTTGCCTTTGCAAAAGCCAGACCTGCAGGTGCCAGAGCTGGTGACAAAGGCTGGTTTCCCTATCTAGCACCTTGGACTAAAACCACAACCCCCAAACACACCAGATACAAGCTACATCCCCTACCCCCATTAAATAACTAGTTTCAAAAATTAAAAATTTGTGTTAAAAAATGTAAGCCACGAAATGACAAAGAGCCAGCAGGAGAGCAATTGTGTGAAAATATACACTTAGAAACTAGGTCAAACATGTCTCCTCTCCCAGAAGAGTGACACCAGAAAACAGTCTCAGGACCTTGGTAGACCCCCATGTCCTGGGGAGATTGCGACACGGGGACTCAGAACAATGTGGAACCTTGGGTCACTTATCTCATCACTGCCCAAAGATACCCACTGCTCCTTACAGGGTATCTGGATTTACAGGCTAGTGGAGGAGAGAGATAATGTTAAATGGACTCATAAATAAGTTCATAGCTGCACTTGCTGTGAGATCTATAAGGAGACACATCTGAAGCCATGAGCGACATCTGCAGAGGAACACAAGATATTCACAGACCCTTGAGAGACTAGTGAGTCTAAGCCTTTAGAGGCCTCCATCAGCCTACATAAACTAGGTCACAATGATCAGGAAGGACCTTTGCCTCCTTTTCTCCTCTACATTTCTTCCCTGGAGGTGCTCACTCCACACTGCTCCTGTATTTCCTCCAGGGCAGTCTGTCAAGTCGCCACCTGAAGGAACAACAGTGAGTGTGTGGTACAGGTGTGGGAACCTCCCACCTGCGTGTGGACTGAATCACCCAAGGCTACGTTGCTCACCTGCTGAAAATGGCTGCAAGACCTTAGCCCATGGGAAAGTAATGTGTGTGGCTCTTGACATGACCCATGGGCAGCACGGAGCTCCTGCCACAGTTCTTGCCGTGTAGAATTTTGCAGTCCCTGGCTCATGCATGCATTCACAGGACTGAGCTAGACATGGGGGTATGGATAGTGAAACTCATCACAGAGAAGCAGTCTGCTCTCTGGAAAATGTGGCTATTTATCTGCAGTACAGGTGATGGACAGCCATGAGCTGCCTCTGACAAGACTTGAGACGCTGGAAAGCCTGCATTGTGCATTTTCCTTTTGTGAATAAGTGATAAAGTAATGCTTCATTTTATACAAATATATCACTCTGTCACTTGAGAGGAGAGCACTTTGGTTCTAAAATGCTCTCCGTGCACAGTCTTTCCCGACAGCTGCTAGAACGCAACCATCAAAGCCTACTTCTAACACGTTTTGACCCAAACACAACTTGAAGCAGATTCTCTCGCTCGTAGGAGCCTCCCACTCAGGAAATGTGTTCGATGTGGAGCAGGAACAGAATTCTCATTGGCAAGACCTCCGGTGAGGGACTTCACAGATGGATGGTCTGTGTGTGTGTGTGTGTATGTCCAGCATTTGTGGACCAGTTTTTGCTGCCAGATTTTTCTCAGCTCGTTTAGTAAATATTGTGTCTGGATGGATGAAGGAGCCAGCATTCCCAAGTGAGCCTCTCTGGGTTCGATAAAGAAGAGACACCTCTGGCAAGAAAAATAAATGTAAGGTAACAGTTTCCAAACTCTGTGCTGGCTGGAGGGAGGGAGCAGGCTGAGCCTGCACCCTCAGCCCACTGGGAATGCAATCTGTGCTTCTGCCATGGGGACCTCTGGAGGATTTGGCTCTGTCTTAACCCAAGACAGATGGCCAGGAATGTATTCTCTTGACATAAATGCTTCTTGGGGAGAGATAACAGACTAGCCTGGGGGTGTTTGCCTCCTGAGTGAGAGACGTAGAATGAGGAGAGAGCCCAAGGATGTACCCACTCAGAACTGTGCCATTTATACATTGTGTGACTATAGAATTTACATTTTTGTATGAAAAATACATCTCAAATTACACATTTTTTAGGTAAAAATCAAGGCCTTCAGAACAACCATAAGGTTGTCCAACTCTGTTAAGTCTTAGTTTGATGAATACAGCAGAAGAGTAAAACTTGGGGAGGAAAGGGGACATAATGAAGGAGACAAGGATGCAGCAGAGCCCTCAGCTCTCTTCAGTTCCTTTATGGATTCAACTGACTACCTGCCCCTAGAGGTATTGTAGATGTGGCAGCTGTGTCATATGTGCGTCAGTAGGTGGCAGAGTAGAGAAAGACTATGTCTGCACTCTGTTCTGATCTGTGGACATATGAATGATTAGTAGCCTAACATCCCCTGAAAAAATAAAAAATAAAAACCTGATACAACCACCAGTCCAGCACCAGGGGCCATGGACAGAGAGCTAGCATGAGACGCCCACCAGTCCAGCTCCAGCAGGTCCCTATGGCTCCCAAGATGGGGAGCAATAGGAGACTAGAAGAATTCCTCTTCCCTACGCCTACCACCTGGCACTGGGGGCTCCTGGTGGTGAATGAGCCTGAGAGAGATGACCCTTGTATGGGCCACTTGGGTAGCCAGGCCAGGCAAGGGGAAAACCTGAGACAACCATGTCAGGCATCATGCAGGCCTGGAGGGGGCAGACAGACCATGTCTGAGATGACCCCTGCCCTACTCCATAATGTACAAGCAGGGCATAGAACTCTTGAAACCACTCCTGAGACCTCCCCATACACCCAGAGACCCCAGGAGCCTCTAAGAGGTGCAAGTAATTAGTGGAGAAATGGAAGAGAAAAAGAAGGATACAGGCACAATGAAGAGAGGCAGAACTAGACACCTGAGGGTAGTGAAGAACAGCCTAATTTAAGTAGCTAGCAATGCCACATGGGTCCACAGTGGGATCCTGGTCTAAGCTACCACCCTGGGACACATTTAGGTCACTAGGCCTGAAGTGGTAGGGATCTGTTACTACTAAAGGCCAGACAGATGTTTCTGGTTGGTGCTGCCTCCCGAGGGCATACTAATGTCTGAAGGCAGTGCAGAACTGGATCAGCTCCTCACATGGTCATCACAGGAGAGCTAGTCCTGGGGCCATAAGAGCAGGAGAGATGACCCTGAACCCTAGCCAGCTGCAGTACTCAGGGCACATTACAGGAGTTGCGGGTGAGCCCCCTCCCCAGGATAGAAGCCTGGGAAACCTGGTCCTACTACTTGTCTTCCATGCTCTGTCGTAGACAAGGGAAAGGTACCCCCCCTCTTTTCCCTCCCCCCTCCCTCCTCAACACCTGCAACAGGCTGGAGACCTGGCTCTGGGGTCATGAAAGCAGGAGTGTTGGCCCTGCCCCTCACCAGTTACAGCACTCAGGAGAGCAGGCCCTGCACCTCACCTGGGCAGCACAGAAGAGCTAAACCTGGTTGGGGGTTGGAGGGTCATGGGCAAGCTGATTCCAAAGGTGTGAGCATGAGAGAGCTGGCCACAACTTGTCTGCCCTACAGTGACATGAGTGAGGAAGAGATCCCCTCCCTTTTGCCCTCACCAAGGTTTTGGGCAGGAGAGTTGGCCCCAAGGGAGTCGTGAAAGCAGGAGATCTTGTCTTGTCCCTTACCTGCTGCAGCATTTGGGCAGCACCTGAGTTCCTGCGCCTCATCTGGGCAGCACAGTAGAACTGATCATGAGAGCATGATGCAGATAAGCTGACCCTGAGGGTGTGACTGTGGGCGAGCCAGCCCTGCCTCTTGCTGCTATGTGGTGGCATGAATGCCCTCCTCCTCTCCCTCATCCCTTGTCATCTATGGCATGGCAGAGAGCTGGTCTTGGGGTTATGAGAGTGGGAGAACCAGCCATGTCCCTCATGGGCTGCAACACTCAGAAGAGCTGGCCCTGTACCTCATGTGGGCAGCAGGGTAAACCTAGCCTTGGTAAAGCAGGGCTGGTGAGCCAGACCTGTGGGCATAAAATCAGGAGAGACAGTGGGATGCACAACTCAGACATCTCTCAGGCCCCGATCCACCCCTACATCTACCTCCTTCATGAACTGCTAGAGTACATTAAGTGGCCTACAGATCCAAAACTACAGGATCTCCATGACACAGGGCAACAACAGGCTATCCAAGGGGAATCCCAGTGAGGTTCCAGTATCAACAGAGTAGCAGAAGCCAGAGGCCTCATACCAGACCAACAAGTTATCGAAATGAACATTTATAAAAAAGAAGTGTGGACAAAAAGGTATACTGTGGAACACACTGTGACACTATAGCTTCCACAACAAGTTTTTTGTCTCTGTTGGTGGGTGTTTACAAGGGTTGGGAGGTAAGTGGGATTTGGGTACATGATGTGAAATTGATAAAGAGCCAATAAAAGTTTAAAAATAATAAATTCATTTGACTGTAAAATAAAGTTACGACTCAGAAATGGTAGAAAACACTCTAAGGCTTCATCAGTTTAAGGATGATAGGATACACACATACACATACACATACACACACAGAGAGAGAGACACACACAGGGGAGAGGGAGGGGGAGAGACAGGCAGACAGACAGACAGACAGAGGGAGAAAGATATGGAGAGAGGAGGGGAGAACAAAGAGATAGAGAAGATGTTTTTCTAAATTAATCACTCTCAAAAATCCTTAGCTAAAAACTACATGATTGTTATATAACTGAAGTGATCGTTCAAAATTATCACAAACAGCTATGCATGTGTGAGAGCAAGACAGAAGCAGAGAGGCAGACAGACAGCAAGAATGACTAATTAAAACCTAGTTATTCAAAACAGGAGCCCACCACCTAAAAGTGTTGTTTGAATTCTTTAGATATCATTATCAAAATCTTTGAGAGATTGTTCACCAGCTAAAGAGACCACAATGATTCTCCAGAACTCAATAGAACATTTGACAAAGAGAATGAATAGATAATTCACAGAAGGAACTTGAGAGACCACAAAGCACATAAAATATTCTCAAAGACATTGACAATTTTACAAATGCAAATTTAACGTCACAGGTCCATGAGCTTGGGACAACCCGGAGACAGGGTAGAGACAATGTTGGCGAAACCCAGAGACCCTTGTGCACTTCTGATGAGAACAAAGTCGAAGACAATGGCTCCAGACATCCAGGAATTCCTTCTTGACAACCCCTAGAGAAACTTTCACCTGTTCGTGAATGAATGACGTAATGTGAAATGCTATGTCAAGGAGTCTGGGCAGACAGATACTCAGTGTATAGAGTGGGTTATGCAGAAGAGGTGAGGAGATGCTAGACTGACACAGATTGGCGGTTCTACCTGTCCTGTGGTCTTCTCTTTCAAGACTCAGGTAGTCATCTTTCCAGCTCCCAGGAATGTCCAGCTGGCTTCTCTCTATTTTGGCCTGATTCCTTCTGTTCTTCCCAGTGTTTAATTCTGAGGAGATGACCAGCAAACTCTCTCCATGCCCATCTCCACCTCAGAGTCTGGTCAAGGAAAGCCCAACATAAGACACAGTCACATGGGAAAATCATGTACACATATTTACAAAGGAAAGAAAATTAAGTGATAGAAGGACCTCTAACCCAGTGGTGTTAATATAAATCAATAGGTACACATGAAACTATACATGTTCTGAAGATGTATACATAGAAAAGACAGTATCAATACACACAGAAAGAAAGAAAGAGAGAGAGAGAGAGAGAGAGAGAGAGAGAGAGAGAGGGAGAAAGGAAGGAAGAAAGAAAGAAAGGAAGACAGACAGACAGACACTGGATAGGCAAGGGATGCCAGGCAAGTGAGAGTAGGTCCTTTAAGAGAGAACACTTGTGGAAATGGAACATGAATCAAGAGTTTCAGCCAATAAATCCTGTTGCAACCGAGATGGAAACTGGTATAAATTTTCGTTAACGAAACAAACAGCAGGTAGTTCAGGACACAGAACTGTATGCAGAGACAGCAAGGGTTTCCACAACCTTTATGTTAACATTATTAACATGTTAAAAACAAAAATGCAAACACTGCAATCCACTTGCTTCCAGAAGGATCTAGAGCCTCACTCAGCACATGAGCCTCTGTTTACAGCGTAGCATTCAGCTCTCAGACTGGTAGTCCTGAGCCACAGTATCCTCCAGTCCGTCCTGCATGTCTCATCAGAGCAGGTACAATAGCTGCTTTGCACTTCTGTTTCTGTGACTGCTGTACATTTAACAGAATTGGTCTGGAACTTGTATAGTTCTGATATTTCTTTAGCAAAACTATGGACTAGAGTGATTTGGCTCCATGCCTCTAAATGTCAAACACAGCAGCATTTTCTATGAACAAAAGAAGCAAGTCTGTGAGACACTTAAATCAGCTGGGTGACGGTGGAAGCTGGATCTTCACCAAAACTCCTTCCCTCCTCTTTCTTGCAAGCTTTTGTCACCGCAAGGCTACCATTTACATGTGGCACACGGGAGCTCTAGACCGTGGAAGGTCCGTGGGAAAGAGGCCAACCATCCCTGAAACTGACCTGACAGGAGAAAAGGTAGTCTAGGAGACACTTATTTATACCTCCACCCCTCCTGCTTTCAGGCTGTTGATACAAGGAACCCCAAAGACTTAAAATTTCCCTGGAAATGCCAGGCTGTGGGAGAAGAAAAGGAAGAAGCTCTCATGCAAATGAGGGGGGTGTGTCTTCCAGGAAGAGATTTCATAGGGTCTTGACAGCCAATGAAACCAAAACCTTGGTTTTGAAGGCGAGGTAACCTTGGACAAAGGAGACCTGAGATGATGACGATGGAGCTGTGATGGGGGAGAGGCATACATTGGCTGGGACCACTAAGTTATAAATATCCTTGCCCTCCATTTAAACTCCATGTTAGCACCCCAAAGATACAGTGGTCACTGGGGCCCATTGTTCTTCTTCCTAATGTTGTCATACTCAACAAACCTCCATCCACCCCTCCCATGGTGTCTTTAATTACCATGCTGGGAGCCAGTGACCTTGCTTAGTTTGTTGGAACTGCTAGAGCACGAGCTTTCATCCTGAAATCTCCAATACCACCCCCAGATCTGCCTTCAGAAGCTTCCTGTCAACCATGCAGCTCGTGGCCTGGGAACTGTCAGTGAGCAAGAGATGGAGGTTCTTGTAGGAGAGCCACCGGGCTACGGATTTCATGCAATCAAGACCCAAAAGAATCAAGGCAGATTCTTCAGGACTAAACAAAGAGGCAACAAGTTATAGTCTGGGGAACCGTGGCACACAGAATGACATTGCAGTGTTTCCTTGCTTGGGTCTGTTTTCATCTGCCTGCTCCCCCCTGCCAAATTACTGAAGAGTCCTCATTTTATGACTAATATAATCATGTGTCACCTATGGAAGATGAACACATTGAATCTGAGATGAGTCCAGCATAGTCTCTTTATAGGGGAAAAGAACAGGAGATCAACTAGAAATCACTAACATTTGAGTAAAGTTAAATCACTTTAACATTTGAAGGGAATATTTTAATAATTCTTTCAGAATTTCAGACAATATGTCTGGTCACATTCACTCCCCTCTTCCCAAAACTCCTCCCAGATTTACCTCCACCTCCCTAGCCCCCACCCCAGCTCCATGTCGACTTTATTTGTTAACAAAACACAAAGTCCAGATTGCGTTGCTCATATACCTCTGGGAATAGGGCCAAATGGAACACAGTTGACCTACCAGGAGCCATATCCTTAAAAAACAATGACTCTTCCTTCCCCCAAATCATCAGGTATTTGTAGGTCCTCAGTTAGGAATCAGGGCTCATGACTCTTTCCTGTTCTACTCTAGAATATTGACTTGAGTTTCTATGCAGGCAACTACAACTGCAAGCTCACGAGTGTAGAGTCTTGTCATGTCTAGAAAATACTGTTAAGTTCTACACACACACACACACACACACACACACACACACACACACACACAAGCCCCTCTGGCTTAATGATCTTTTTCCTTCCTCTTCCATTGTGGTCCCTGAGCCTTGGTCATGGAGGATGCTAGCAATATCCCATATGTGGCTGATCACTCCACTGGCATTTATTCCTTGCGCTATGCCAGTGGTGAGTCTCTGCCTCCCCCACTGTTCACTGCATAAAGAAACTTACTTGATGCGGTCTGACAGCTCTGCTTATTTATGGGTATAGAGGCACAAATTTAAAAGGCAATCTGATACTATGTCAGATTAGCAAACTACAGTAGTAGATTCTTCCATGGGGTTTGTAAACTCCCATGCATGGGTTCTTGGCCAGATTAACAGTACCAGGCACGTGTGGAGTGGGCTTTGAATATAATTCTCAGAAGTTGTTAGTTACCCCCATATCATCCATGCCACTATTGCATCCATGGACCCTCTTGCCATTATGGTCAGTATTGTAGTTCACAGAGTTCACAGCTAGGTAAAATGGTGACCTCTCCCCACCCCATGCAGCCGACCAGCACTTTCTGAATCTGTGAGAACAAGCACAGCATGGGGAAAGGTTCATGCAAATTTGATTTCTTCATGTCCTGTGACCAAAGTAAAATCGTTTTAAATATTACTTATATACTTGTGTGTATGTACACTTGTAACTATATAAAGAAGTTTATTCTGCTAACTACCTGTTCACTGCATGCTCTACTTTCAATTCCCACAGCTACTTTTGCTGCTGTCTGCTTAACTCAGCTTCGCCCAGTAAGAGGAAGCCTGTGGGAAAAAGGCATTCATTCCTGAGTTAGAGAGAGCAAAGCTTTGCTTAAAGGTAGTTTTTACCATCTCTTTCTTCTCCATTCCTGTGGGGTAGCATGGATGAAGTTTTAAGACCACCGACCTCTTTGTAACCACGAAGACACCATGCCTGAAGCAGAGTCACCCTAGACCTAGAGTAACAAACTAGGCAGGTGTGAACTGGTATCGCGCTGTTTTCCGGATCTTCGCCGCCTAACCCGTGCTCCCACCTCCTCCCACTGCTCAGCAAATGTTAGCTGGTTGTCACTGACACCTTAGATTCTTGAGACATTAGTTTTTCTGTAGAGACTTAGATTGCTTCCATATTTTGAAAATCCTGTGAACTTAGCAGTGCACTAAAGTGTATATACATCCTACAGAACAACTACATTTTTAGTTTTAGAATGATGCTCAGAGAGAGAAATAGGTTATAGGTCAAGTTTCTCTTGAATTTCCAATATAAAATATATAACTAAATGTCAAACCCTACTCTAAACAAATATTTCTCAAAAATGCCTTTTTAGAAGTCAGCTTGGGACATGACCAGGAGGGAAATGACGTAACACATGTTTCTTAAAAACCGTAAGTGATGAGTCCTACCAATTCTAGCATCTATTCAGTCCCAAGAAACTACGTGCTGCTAGGATTAAGCTGTGCTTCAATTATTCATCATAATCTCTTCATAAGGGAGTAACTGACGTGCTACAAAAAAATGGCAACACTTTAAAAATCATACTAAGGCAGAATAATAGGAATCTAAGAAAATTATAATAATATTAAAATTTCTTCCATAGATAAGAAAATGTTTTCAAGTTGGAGAAAAAGTCTTACTTTCTATCATGACTGTGAAATGTGACCTGGGGGGGGGGGACATAGAGCTATCCCAAGGGGAAAAAATCTTATATATGAGCTTTATTTTCTCTAAATCAGTAATTCCAAATTATAAAAGTTTTTATTGAATGCTTTTAATTCAAAAGAAATAAAAATTGTATCGTACAGTAAAAGTAGGAAATTTAACAATTTATAGTCTAATAATTTCATTATAAAATTTAATGAGAAAATGATAAATTTGGTTGAAATTCAATCCTTTATGAGTGACCATGTTTTCTCTTTGTGTACAGTTAGTACCAAAAGAAAGGCTAGAGGTATATTATGGCATATTTTAATTATCCCAAGATGGGGATTTATAGCAAATGCAAAGTAGCTCTTTATGGCTATGATTTTTCTTATTTTCATATAAAAACAACAATAGAAATGGTCTAGTTATTCTTAATTACACTGATATTGGAAAATACATAACATCTCAAAAAACTAGTTTAAAAAATAAATTGCATCTGATAAAACCAGACGTTGGGAAGTCATATAGGTGCATCTTCCTTTTCACTTTGTTTAGACCATCTTAAGGAACCCATTTTAGTAACACCTGTTGATGTGAATTGTAAGGCACCTTCTTACTAATTTGCAGATGTTTTCTCGCCTTCTAAATTGGCTTTTAGGAGCCTGGATTCATATAATATGGAATGTCACAGGGGCAATGGGTTTGTCATGTACAGGCGTGCAAATTCCGTGCAGTCAGGTGTGACCGCATAGCTAGCCGTGGGTCCAAGGATGGGGCTCGAAATTGTTGTCGCCTTAGCTCTCAGCCTCCACGATGGTCTTCGGGGTAGGGGTAAGAAGGTGCAGAATCAGTGACACAGACTCCGCGAGCCAGGTGAGGAGCAGAAGCAGACTCCGTTATTGTGGATGCAGGGAGTGCCTTTATACCCTCCCCCCATGTCCTGTTTGTCCATAACTGCTTGTCCGGAAGAGTTGGCACCAGCCACTTGGCTGCCTGCTCACATGCTCTGTCATTCCTGGGTGTCAGTCAGGTTCCAGGGTTAGGAAATGTAGAAGTGCTTGCTGCTTGCTGCTTGCTTGCTGTGCATACGTAGGCCATTGCAGCCACTAGTCAGAATGTACTGACTCACTCCTCCCACAAATAAGTGTTCTTCTGAGGCAAATCGTTTTATGGCTTTAGAGCCAGGACGTGACAGAGAATCAACCCCAGTCTTTTTCCTGGACATGGAAGCCAAGGCAAATGTTTGGATGACAAAGATTTCAAGAAGGTAGACTTCAGTCAGCCTGGATCCTTTTTTATTTTTTTTTTCTCATCTTCATTAACTTGGATATTTCTTATTATTCCCTTTCCCGGTTTCCGGGCCAACATTCCCCTGACCCCTTCCCCTCCCCTTCTCTATGGGTGTTCCCCTCCCCATCCTTCCCCCCACCCCAGTCACCGCCCTCCCCCCAACAATCACGTTCACTGGGGGTTCAGTCTTGGCAGTCAGCCTGGATCCTTAAGTAAACATGTAGGGCACAATCTTTGGCAGCAACCAATGGTTGATGCGAACAATAAGAAACTTTTCTTGTATTGAGTTATGCAATTGTAGTCTGGTTAATTTATTGTGATAATGATCTTATGTCTTTATATAAATAGAATTCAACATAAACTAACTAAAATAAGAGTTGATATTGTAAATACACATGTATATTCTTAAGCTACTTCTCAGTTATAGATCATAGAGACACAGTTATCAGAAAACACCAGTAAAATCTGCAGTTTATATTTAAATGTGTTCTATATTCATCGCATAGAATGCCCACATGCCTCCAGTACTCAGCCCTGTATTTTTGCACTTCCTTAGGTCACTCAGAGGGGGAAAAATGACAGGAAATAGAAGTAATTTTTCCTTCTGAATCATCAGTACAATAATCTCATAATGCAGACATGGAAAACCATCTTCAACTATAAAACTTAAGCATGTTTGGACCATTTCGGTTTTCTTTGAAAACTCTCTGATTGTATCCTAGTGTAAAAGCATGTTCATATGCAGGAGAGAGGGGGGGGGATATGAAAGAAAGAAAAGAAAGAAAGAAAGAAAGAAAGAAAGAAAGAGAGAGAGAGAGAAAGACAGACAGACAGAGAGGAAGAAGGAAGGAAGGAAGAAAACTGGGGAGGAATCTTTTTCCAGCACTCAGTCCAAGCACCCCTTTCTCACCCCTCCTGCGTACCCCTCCTCTTCTGTTCCTTTGGAGTGGTGTATGACAGTGTTTTGTATCCTGGTCCCAGATCTCGCATGCCACACTCTTTCCTTTGGAGAGCTTATCTCTCCGACAGACTCCTCACTGTGGGAGCAGTTCTATCAGGGGTGGACATTTTCACTTAGATGACCTATAAGAACCTCAAAATCTCAAGCAGCTAATGTTTTCCCCCAACCCCTTCCTTTCCCTCCCTCCATTTATCTCTCTCTCTCCTTTCCTCCTTCCCCCAATACCTTATATCCATGCCTCCTCTTCTGCTGTGGAAGCTGATGCCAGCTCTCTAGAGGCCTCTACTGGGTATAGACAGAAACCTGACTTACATTGCAGAAAGAATTTCAGGATGAATGGATATCAATCAAAGTTGGTGTTTATGAAAGAAGGCATGTTATGGAGCTGGAATGAGAGAAAGGCTACCTCGACAAAGGTTATAAATGTGGCTTTGTGTCTTTTGATGTTACACTGATCTCAGGATGAACTTAATAACTAAGTTGGAGGATTAAGGCATCATCGGTGTCATGATATTCACAAAAGTACAGATAATGAATGATATACATACATATGCATGTACATGTACATTGCATGTGCATATACATATATTAATGACTGGTCTGCAGTATCATATTTTTATATATGTGGATATATGTATGCACACATATCATACACATATATATACATGTACATGTACATATACATATACACACATACGTACATAGTAGAGTGAGACTATGCACTCACACTACCAAGCAAGGCACCACATGCAAAGAGAGACAGAGTGGAATGCACAGGCTCAACACAGGAAATTTTTCAAACTCACAGCCACTCTCCCATTTATGTGACACATTTCCCTAAAAGTACATGATGAGTAAAACTTTTCTCAACTACCAACCATGTGAAACATCTTTATGGGTTCTACAAATGTCCTTGTCCTCCTCAGAAAACAGAATTGTAAAATCCTTATCATGAGCAGACCATCAAGCATATGGTGAAAGAAATCTGCTTGTGTCTGAAGCTCAGATACGGCGTTATTTCTCTAATTCTTCAGTGCTAAGAAGGTACAGGATGAGGGAGTTTCTCCTTCCCTCATTCTACAATTTCACCTTTGTCAATATTTATATTCACGACCTTGTATTGTTATGAGTAAAGGGGACAAAACATCCAAATCCAGTGCCAGATGTGTGAGAAGCCAGGGTTTCACACTTCTGTCTCATCTCAGCCCTGCGGCTGCCAGAGTTATCTTGCTCAGGGAAGGAAAGGGTATGGGAACCAACCTGTGGTCATTGTGCCTCTGCTGTGCCTTTGTAATTGAGAAGCCTTTCTTATTCCAAAAACTGTGCCCCCTCACACTGCCAGATCTGCCCCAAAGTCCTACCAATTCAACCACCAGACTTGAAACCAACCTGAACTCTGTGATAAGCATCCTGGGGACTTGGGTTTCCATTGTTCAGTGTTGCTGCTTGTTTTGTTTCAGTTTTAGGGCTTGGGCTCATTGCTGTTGCTGTTTTTGTTTTGTTTTGTTTAAAGAGGCTTTAGGACCACAACAAAATTAGGTAGAAGTCACAAATTTCAGTATTTCTCAGTATAGTGGTACATGTTTACAACATATGAGCCCATGTTGACCCCGGGTCATCACTTGGCATCTCTGGTTTATCTTAAGGTTCACATTTTTATTAAGAAGTATTAATTGTTTATATTTATGCAGTTTAGTGAACTACATCCATACATGGGTGAGCATACAATGTCAAATCCAAGCTCCCTTTATCTTTAACACCCAAATACACTTCCCAATCTCTAGCAATTACTACTTTATTTCAGATTGACTTAGTTTCTACTAGTAGAGCATGCAGTGAGTGCTGCCTTTATGTGCTTGGCTTATTTCACTTAGCACCGTGGTTTCCAGTTATATCTACTCTGCTGCAAATGACAGGATTTCACTTTTCTTTGTGATTGAATAATATTCCTCGATATATATGTTCTATATTTACTTTATCCAATCATCTAGTGGCTCTACATTGGTTAAGTTGGTTCTCTGCTTGTTAGTGGTATATATCCTATGGATTTGAACAAATGTGTAATTACATGCATTCATCATTGTATAATCATGCATTTTCACTACACTAAAAATTCTCTATTCTTGCCGTTTATCTTTCTCCTCTTGCTAAACCATTGGCAAGAGCAGATCTTTTGTATTCTTGCCACGGTTTTTACCTTTTCTATAAAGTCTCACAGCTGGAACCAAACGGATCGAGACTTTCCTGATGGACGACTTCTCTTCCTCGTGTGCACTTACGTTTCCTCCATAGTTTGTCACAGTTTTCTAGCTTATTTCACTTTAACAGTAGATAACAAGACACAGTCTTGGGGTGCCACAGTTTACCCACTAGCTTACTGAGAAGTGTGTTGGTTGCTTTCTGCCCTGGTTAATTATGAAAACTGCTCCAATCATCTATGTGTAGGTTTTTGCAGGGACAGTTACTAATTCCTTTTGGGCAAAAACCACAGAGACAATGATTGAGTCGTTTGATAAGACTTCTTAGTTTCGTAAGAGGCTACTAAAACTTTCAGTGTAACCAGCCCAGCAGAGAGAATGCCTCGAAGGGACACAAATACACTTGGGAGAAAGGATTCTCAAATGAAGGGTGCTTGGAAAACACTATCTCCGTGGTGCTGGATAAAACTGGATCCTTGTCTTTTGCCTTCTACAAAAGTCAACTCACCAAAGATCAAAACATAAATTCAAGACATGAAACTACTAGAAGAAATACCTCAACCTTGAGACAAGTGACGATTTTCTACATTAACCAAGAGAACTATAGACAAATGACATTTCAACAAACTAGAAAGATGCATATAACCAAAGAAACAAGGCACAGAACAACCAAAAAGAAAAAAATAATCAAGAGATCAGAGCTGGACAGTTAACGGCACCTCCTTGCAGAGGACCCCAAGTTCTGATCCCAGCACCCACATCAAGCAGCTCAAACCTCTTGGAATTCCAGCTGTAAGGAGTCCAAAGCTATCTTCTGGAGTCTGCAGTAAAATCTGCACTCACATGTGCATGTACCTACACTAGCACACATGCATATTAATATAATCTAAGACAAAAATAAATAAATAAGGAATGATCAATAAAATGTAATATATTTATGTTCATATACCTACGGGTATAATTTAAGTTATAAAATGAGGATGTCACCTCTGTGATTGGAAGGGACAGTTTAGGCAAGGTCACAGAAATGAGCAGTCGCTGGAATAGGAGTCCCATGCTGCCTGTCCCCCTTCTGGGGTCCTGGGATAGCTAGTGCTTCCTAACAAGGATGGGCCACATTAATTCGCTCTGATCTTAATTCCCCTGCTTCAGCGCTTTCATAATTGTTAAAGTGGTTTTCTCCTCAGCACACATGATGGGGTTGAACTTGCCTCAAAAGCTGCCTTCCAGCGGCCCCCTGCCCAACTCCATAACTGCTCTGAAACTTCAATTCTGCAGCAGTCTGTCCCTACCAAGCGCTGAGAGGCCATGTCTAGAAGCAGACCTGCCCCATATGGATCACACCTACAGCAGTGCAGTAAAGGATGTCTGTGTCCAGTGTGCAGTTTGGGGGGATATGTGGCAGGTTATAGGCTGAAGCACTTCTGCAGAGGTTTCTTGCTCTGATGAGCAGCTAGGGCATAGCCCTGCCTGGGGGCCATATTTCATGGTTACCCTCTCAACATCCTTCCAGAGTCCTTCAAGGGCAACCCTATTTTACAGAAGTACATATTGAGACCCAGATGGACTGAATGATTTGCTCAAGGCAGAACAGTTGGTAACGTCCAGATAGACAGGCAGGAAGAACTTGCGTTGGACACTGTTCTCTTAATTATGAAATGACAGTGATAATGACAACCATGATTGATCACTCAGTTATTTGGGGCCAAAGCTTGTGCTAGACCATGGGACACATGGTCTTTCTTCAAAGAGCTCTTGCAAGGGTGGGCAAGAGTGAGGGAATTTGTAACACATCAAAAAGGGAACACAATGTGTATTAGCAGTTGGGAGGCGAGGGACATGGACAGGTTTCGGAAATAGAAGCCAATTAGGAGTAAAAGCAGGTATCTTTGTTCTTCCAATAATTTATTGCTGAGATCCTTCATGGTCCATGCAAAATAGGACTGGTCTTAAAAAAACAAACAGAGCAGGAGGAGGCCCAATCTAGTCATCATACTTCTGGGGCATTGCTGCTCCAAGACTAAAGAATCTTTGAGCAAGAAACTGGAAGTTCAGAGACCTACGGAGACTGAAGCCAGCTCACAGATTAGAAGCTGGATTTGAACATAGATATGTACAACCAAGTCAATGGCCTCTCCAGCACCCAACTCTGCCTTTCTTTAAGGTAGTCATCATCTGACTGAGAGACCACCTTATGACCTGGAAGCAGAGAACCCCACAATGCTTACATTTTTCAGCTCTGACTCCCTGCCCCCTCCCTCCCTCTTCTTCCTCCTACCCAACCACAGCTGGTTCACTGTACCAGACCCATGATTCATTGCCACTGGTGTCCAAGCCTGATCTCAGCTCTCTGGGGACCATGTTTGAGGAGCTCAGTAACTCAGGGCCTCCACTCTAAATTCCTATTAAGCACTCTAGATTTAATAGCTGCTATTAATACAAATTATGCTTCATTAAGCATGAAGCTAAGGAGAACTGCGCTCGAAGGCTCCAGTTCAATACCAGGCTGAAGGACAAACAGAACAGCTATTTTTAATCCTGGCAATGTCAGTGGGGAGAGAGCAGCCTGCCACTGTGTGTGCCTGTCACCGCTGTTGCAAATTGAGTTTTTCACAACCTCAAGTAAACATCCCTTGGTTTTAGCTCACTGCATGTGATGGAGGAAAACATTTCACGCCCTTGAGGGAATGGTGGCTTCCACAACTTTTCCCTTCATGATTATTTTTTTCCTGTAGAAAGTGAGGAGGTACAGGGCAGGAGAACCTACCAGCAGGTGTCCTCACAGAGCTTGCTGCTAGGAATCTCCCTGAAGTTTGCTGCCCATCTTAATGGACTCTCTAGCTCCTCCCAGCTTGGAGAATTAGCCATCTGTGGTGGTTTGAATGAGACTATCCCCCTAGGCTCATTTGTTTGAATACCTGGTCCCAGCAGGTAGGACCATGTGGGGAGGATTGGGAGATGTCACCTTACTGGAAAGATGGCTCTGCGAGTCAACCTTGAAGTTTCAGACCACTTGGGCCATTCCCAGAGTGTTTGCTCTCCACTTCTCAGTGGTTGCCTCTGGATGTGAGCTCTCAACTGCTGCTTCGGCGCCATGTCTGCTTGCCTGCTGCCATGCTCTGCCCCATGATGGTCATGGATACTGACCTTCTGAATCCATAAACCCCAAATACACTCTTCTGTAAGTTGCTGCAGTCATGATGTCTCATGACAGCAATAGAAAACTAAGATATCATCCTGGCCACAGTGCCCTCTCTGCTACCTATAGACTGTGTCATGTCCAAAGTTGTCTCAGGAGGTGAAAATCACCAGAGTAGCACTCTACAGGAACAGAAGTCAGAAATCATTTCCTTGGAAAAAGCCAAACAGGGGGTATTGTGGGCCTTGTAGCCTCTGCAATGACTATTTGGCTGCCACTGATACACGAAACTAGTTGTAGACTACAGACAAAATAGCGTGTCTAGTTACATTTTAATAAAACTTTATTTACAAAAAGTGAGTGCAGGCCACATTTGCCCTATAAGTCATACTTCTCACTTCTGATTCAAATTTTCTGAGTCAATTCAGACATTTTTATAGTGAGTATGCCAGTCTTTGCTGAACATCCTTAAGATATATCTGCCCTCTTGCATTCTGCTACATGTTAAATATGATGCAAAGCATCATTTTCATCTGTTCTAATATCTTAGAAAGCCTGCATAGCAAAGAATTCTATGGATGTGTGTCCCAGCCTGTGTTGGGTTATACATTTGTTGGTCTTTACTCCAACACCATTTTGAGAAGCATCTTTATTTAACTCTGAGTACAATTGAGGGAGAAGAGGCTTAAAATGACATGGTTGGCCTGCTTTCTTCTCTGAGTATAAGACAGAAGAATTTGTGAGTATGTGAGAAGCAGGATTTGTATGTCAACCAACAAAAGGCATTTCAAAAACAGAATACTTGAATAAGAAGCCAGGGTGGAACAGGAGCTTTCTAGACCAGATGCAAACCCAGTTAAGAGTCTACAAGGCAATAAAATAGTAACTGGGGAAGAAGGGGTTATTTGCTATTAAACAGAACCGCAAACGGGCATGTAACTTTACAGTATCTGGGCTCTACCTCCTCATAAACAGCAAGGTCAGACACAGGTCATCCTCTCAGATAATTAATCCTCCATCAATGCCATTCCCAATTAATAGGACAGCTGCATATGTATTTACCAGAAGTAATTTTTCTTCACAGTCCTCTAAGGGCTACAGAATTATCATAGAGAATGACCTGGAAGATGCAGAGGAAAGTGAGTTCTTGGGAATGTCTTTGAGACTGCAGGCCTGTTAACTAGACCGCTGATGAGGCCACGTAGTATGAGTGAACCAGCACTCACTGCGCCCTACCACCTCAGGTAATCTGCCATCCCAGAAGGTTCTGCTCACTCTTCCAGTGTGGTGGCTTTTACACTGGCTTAGGCTGAGAGCAATTGTAGCACCCATAGCTCTGTTGGCCTCCCTCCCTGGCCTTCAGACCACCAGAGATTTGAGCAGGTCCAACTGGGCCAAGGCAGGAAGTGATGAGATCACACTAGCCTTACTCTGCCTAACAAGAAGATACAAGAGCAAAACAAAATCAGGAAAACCAAAAACCTTCATACATACATACATAAATACATATATACATGCATGCATACATACATACATATATACATGCATGCATATATGCACACACACACACACACACACACACACACACACACACACACACACACACACCTCAAAGTCACAAATACTTTCATGGATCTTAATACCACCTCATCTTCATGATACCTTCCAGAAAGAATTCACACCTAAATTTGGCTGGTGACACAGCCCAAGTTAAATGCAATTACAGACTCCTGGGACATGGCTATAGGAGTCAGACACAGATAATGGGGGAGGGTGGCAGGGAGGGGACCTGGGGGAGGGCCATACAGAATATGAGAAGGCCGTCTTAACCTCTCAGGGGTTAGTGTCAGCAGGAAGTCTTAAGTTCCTTTTACTCAAAAGACTAGAGAAAAGTGTTTTCCAATTTCATTGCAAAGGACCAGAGAGAAACATTCTGGGCCAAAAGCCACAGGATTGCTGCTGTAACTACCAGGCTTAGCAAGAATGTAGCAATAGAGAATACGCACACACACACACACACACACACACACACACACACACACGAGTGTGGCTAGGTGGACAGGAACAGGCATCATGCTGTATAAAACCCACATTTGCCCATCCTTACTGTAGGCTATAGCAGTCTCCCTAAACCAACATAGCTAAGATCTCACTCCCTATTGCTGATTTAGCTCCTAAAGACTCTTCCTACACCCCATTGTACTTATAGCCTTAAAGCTAAGTAAACTGTTGGTTTACTTTTGCCAACATCTGCTGTGAGCTTCATCACTTACAGGCAATTAGCACAACAGCCTCCTCCATTTGGCAGCGACTGAGAAGCTACACACGATAATAGCTCCTTCAAGTGGGCAAGGGACATGTGGAGGCTGAGAGACAATGTGTTGCTTCAGCAGATGACGGTGCCTCGGTGGCTCTGAGCTTAAGTTGCTGAAAGGAGAGAACTATCTCTAGAGGAAGGATGTGGGCCACACATGGTATGGGGAGGGGTAAACGAGGCCTGTTCCAGTCTGAGGTACTCATGAACAGAGCTTGGGGCCTGAGGTAGTCCTTGATCAGACCCGAACCTCACAGCCAGCCTGACAGGAATATAAAGGTGGACGTGGGCAGAGGCTGAGATGGGGCTAAGTAGCCAGAAGCAGTAGAGTTATAAACTAAAAAAGTAGCCATGGGATGGTGGACATGATGTGGGATGGTGGACATGACATGGGATGGGGGACATGACATGTGATGGTGGACATGGCATGTGATGGTGGACATGACACGGGATGGGGAACATGACATGGGATGATGGACATGACATGGGATGATGGACATGACATGGGATGATGGACATGACATGGGATGATGGACATGACATGGGATGGTGGACATGATGTGGGATGGGGACATGACATGGAATGATGGACATGACATGGGATGATGGACATGACATGGGATGGTGGACATGGCATGTGATGGTGGAAATGGCATGTGATGGTGGACATGACGTGGAATGGTGGACATGATGTGGGATGGGGGACATGACATGGGATGGTGAACATGACATGGAATGATGGACATGGCATGTGATGGTGGACATGGCATGTGATGGTGGACATGACATGTGATGGTGGACATGATGTGGGATGGGGACATGACATGGAATGATGGACATGACATGGGTTGGTGGACATAGCATGTGATGGTGGACATGGCATGTGATAGTGGACATGATGTGGGATGGTAGACATGGCATGTGATGGTGGACATGACATGGGATGGTGGACATGATGTGGGATGGTGGACATGACATGGGATGGTGGACATGATGTGGGATGGTGGACATGACATGGGATGGTGGACATGATGTGGGATGGTGGACATGACATGTGATGGTGGACATGACGTGGGATGGAGGACATGGCATGTGATGGTAGACATGACGTGGGATGGGGGACATGACATGGAATAGTGGACATAACCTGGCAGCTGCAACTGTCAGAGCCCCAAACTTTTGACTTGTACAGAAGTTAATAAAAGCTGGGGAGTCAAAACCCAGGCCATGCCAGCTGAAGTAACAGCATCTGAAGCCACCCTTGAGTTTCCTTAAGGAAAACATCCTTAGTAAATGCATGGAACATTTTCTCTTTGGAAAAGAGAATGATGGTTAAACAAAAGATTGTGAAATACAGTGCTTGAGATGGGAATTAAATTCTTGAAAAATTGGCTAGTGAATAAATAGCATATTTTTTTCCTTTAAAGGGTAGAAAAATGAAGTAAATATGACAGTTTTGAAAGAAGGCTTTGAAACCCCACCATTTCTATTTCAAACCTGACCTGGTCAACGAGGAAAGCTAGCAGTGAGCAAAGAGTTGCGGTTGCTTGTCATGATGTCTTACAAAGTATAACACCCATGGGAGAGAAATAGAAAAGATTTTCTTGCCTGCCCCAACTGCCTGCCTCACATTGCGTGCCTGTGGATGTTTACGTATTTCCACCTGTCAATCAGGAAGGCTCTATGGGAGCGAGGTGTGACCATTTCATACCCACTACTTTCAGGTATTGAACCACATTTCAGTCAACTAATCTAACAATGGCCCAGACTAAATATGGTTATGCTCCTCAGATGTCATTGATGGCTGAGGCGAAGCTTAAGAAGCAAGTTTTGGCTCTGGTGGCTGATTGTGAAGTGCGTATGGCAGGTCTGGCTGGGCTTCCGAATCTGCCAGGGCAATCGCCCACCAAGCAGTAATGACCTGAGCGTGCAGGAGTCTGCTCTGAGGTGAATATGGGACTGACTGAGAGTGTTTATTGGCACCTTGTTCTGAGCTCCACCTATGCTTCCCCTGACTGTGCAGGCTGGGGAAGATGGCTGTCATCCTCTTAGCACTCAGGAGACAATCTCTAAGCCATGTAGCTCCCTTTGTCACCTTGAGTTGTCTGAGTTGGCTTATTACCTGACTTGTATTCATAATTTATACCAGGAACAGAATTCTGATTAAGATCACATCGTAAGCACTTTTGAAGTTCCATTTGACTCTGATCTGAGCACAGAACAATGATATTGTCTATGTAGGTGAACTGTATAGGAAAATGGTCATTGTAGCAGGGTCAAGCTCAAGATGGCTGTGTCTGTGGAACAGAAGTGATAGACAGATGTAGTTAGTGAGCAGGCTGAAACTCCTGTCCTGACAAGCTCTCTGTTGACTTCTGTGAATTTTATTCTGGCTTCATAGTTAGGGAGTAGTTAAAAACTTGTTGAGGGACTCATGTCTCTAGGAGAGTGTCTTTTTAAATTTTATTTATTGCTTTTGGAAGTGGGGTGTGCACAGCATGACATATGAGTAGAGGTCAGAGGAAATCAGTGGAGTTGGTTCTCTCTGTTCATGTGGGTTCTGGGATCAAGCTCAGGCCATCAAGTTCATGTGGCAAGCGCTTCCACTCACTGGAGCATCTCACCTGTCCAAAAGATTTTCTTCCGGAAGATGAAGTAGTCGAGGGGAGTTCCCATTTTCTGCTTATGTCTTTCTTCTTCCCTGGGATGTTTCCAGGCAATAACAAGTTTTGCAGCTATACAGGAAAAGGACAGATGCTGACATGGTGTCTGTCATTCATTGACTCCACCATGAGTTATGAGACATCGGCCTCTTCATTCTAAATAAACAGACACCAGGTCAGTGAGATAGCTCACCATGGCCCAGTGAGCACTTGACACCAGGCCTAAAGAGTTCAATCCCCAGGACCCACATGACAGAAGAAGAGAAGTGATTCCCACAGGTTGGGCTCTGGCCACCACATGCATATTATCTCTCTCTCTCTCTCTCTCTCTCTCTCTCTCTCTCTCTCACACACACACACACACACACACACACACACACACGCAGAATGCACACATAAATGAATAAATATAATAAAGTTTGAAATAAAGACGTGCCATTGTAGGTTTTCTATTTGTTGGATTTCCTCTTACATAAAGTCAAATTTTCTTAACTGCAGTGCGTGTTTGACCCTGCTTTCAAATTCATGCGATGGGCAGGTGAGGCAGCTTCTCCCTCATAAAATGAGCCTGTGCGCCAACACATGAGGGATGTGTTACAATGAAAGACAGAAAACAGAACCAAACATGAATGCATGCCAGATCAAACTAAAATTACAAACAAGTTGAGAGAAATTTGAAAGAAACATGGCTAGGATCCTCAGAGACAATATCAACCAAAATTACAGTAGGCCATGAAAACCCAAATAGAAATATTAAAAATGAAACACATAGATGTTAAATAAATAAGCTCAATGGGGAACGTTGACTCCACTGGACACAGAATGGAATGGACTCGGAAGAAATTACCCAGAAAATGACTATAAAATTATAGTGATGAAAATAAGAGGAAGAGAGGGAAGAGATATGGGAAATAACGAGGAGTGACGTCTGAAGATATGAACATAGGGGCGGATCCCGGACCGCAGCAGCTCTCTGCTCCCAAACCCCGTGGGAGAGAGACCTCACCGCCTGATCAGGTGGGCACTCCTGAGGCTGCAGAGCGGAGGAGACCACCAACACTGCCCACCCCTGCCCACATCCCTGGCCCAAGAGGCAACTGTATAAGGCCTCTGGGTTCCCGTAGGGGAGGGCCCGGGAGCGGCAGGACCCCTGCGCCTGAGACACTGACGGAACCTGAAGGAAACAGACCGGATAAACAGTTCTCTGCACCCAAATCCCGTGGGAGGGAGAGCTGAACCTTCAGAGAGGCGGACACGCCTGGGAAACCAGAAGAGACTGCACTCTGTGCACATCCAGGCGCCAGAGGAAAACACCAAACGTCATCTGAAACCCTGGTGCACGGAGGCTCCCGGAAGGAGCGGCACAGATTTTCCCGGTTGCTGCCACAGCAGAGAGGACTTAGGCAGTACCCCACGAGCAAACTTGAGCCTTGGAACCACAGGTAGGACCAACTTTTCCCCTGCAAGAAACCTGCCTGGTGAACTCAAGACACAGGCCCACAGGAACAGCTGAAGACCTGTAGAGAGGAAAAACTACACGCCCGAAAGCAGAACACTCTGTCCCCATAACTGGCTGAAAGAAAACAGGAAAACAGGTCTACAGCACTCCTGACACACAGGTTATAGGACAGTCTAGCCACTGTCAGAAATAGCAGAACAAAGTAACACTAGAGATAATCTGATGGCGAGAGGCAAGCACAGGAACCCAAGCAACAGAAACCAAGACTACATGGCATCATCGGAGCCCAATTCTCCCACCAAAGCAAACACGGAATATCCAAACACACCAGAAAAGCAAGACCTAGTTTCAAAATCATATTTGATCATGATGCTGGAGGACTTCAAGAAAGACATAAAGAACTCCCTTAGAGAACAAGTAGAAGCCTACAGAGAGGAATCGCAAAAATCCCTGAAAGAATTCCAGGAAAACACAATCAAACAGTTGAAGGAATTAAAAATGGAAATAGAAGCAATCAAGAAAGAACACATGGAAACAACCCTGGACATAGAAAATCAAAAGAAAAGACAAGGAGCTGTAGATACAAGCTTCACCAACAGAATTCAAGAGATGGAAGAGAGAATCTCGGGAGCAGAAGATTCCATAGAAATCATTGACTCAACTGTCAAAGATAATGTAAAGCGGAAAAAGCTACTGGTCCAAAACATACAGGAAATCCAGGACTCAATGAGAAGATCAAACCTAAGGATAATAGGTATAGAAGAGAGTGAAGACTCCCAGCTCAAAGGACCAGTAAATATCTTCAACAAAATCATAGAAGAAAACTTCCCTAACCTAAAAAAAGAGATACCCATAGGCATACAAGAAGCCTACAGAACTCCAAATAGATTGGACCAGAAAAGAAACACCTCCTGTCACATAATTGTCAAAACACCAAACGCACAAAATAAAGAAAGAATATTAAAAGCAGTAAGGGAAAAAGGTCAAGTAACATATAAAGGCAGACCTATCAGAATCACACCAGACTTTTCGCCAGAAACT
This sequence comes from Rattus norvegicus, assembly GCF_021556685.1. NCBI lineage: Eukaryota > Metazoa > Chordata > Mammalia > Rodentia > Muridae > Rattus > Rattus norvegicus. The sequence goes on along the minus strand of NC_141541.1, from coordinate 105,792,377 downwards.
ATGAAGGCCAGAAGATCCTGGACAGATGTCATACAGACCCTAAGAGAACACAAATGCCAGCCCAGGTTACTGTATCCTGCAAAACTCTCAATTAACATAGATGGAGAAACCAAGATATTCCATGACAAAACCAAATTTACACAATATCTTTCTACAAATCCAGCACTACAAAGGATAATAAAGGGTAAAGCCCAACATAAGGAGGCAAGCTATACCCTAGAAGCAAGAAACTAATCATCTTGGCAACAAAACAAAGAGAATGAAAGCACACAAACATAACCTCACTTCCAAATATGAATATAACGGGAAGCAATAATCACTATTCCTTAATATCTCTCAATATCAATGGCCTCAACTCCCCAATAAAAAGACATAGATTAACAAACTGGATACGCAACGAGGACCCTGCATTCTGCTGCCTACAGGAAACACACCTCAGAGACAAAGACAGACATTACCTCAGAGTGAAAGGCTGGAAAACAATTTTCCAAGCAAATGGTCAGAAGAAGCAAGCTGGAGTAGCCATTCTAATATCAAATAAAATCAATTTTCAACTAAAAGTCATCAAAAAAGATAAGGAAGGACACTTCATATTCATCAAAGGAAAAATCCACCAAGATGAAGTCTCAATCCTAAATATCTATGCCCCAAATACAAGGGCACCTACATATGTAAAAGAAACCTTACTAAAGCTCAAAACACACATTGCACCTCACACAATAATAGTGGGAGATTTCAACACCCCACTCTCATCAATGGACAGATCATGGAAACAGAAATTAAACAGAGATGTAGACAGACTAAGAGAAGTCATGAGCCAAATGGACTTAACGGATATTTATAGAACATTCTATCCTAAAGCAAAAGGATATACCTTCTTCTCAGCTCCTCATTGTACTTTCTCCAAAATTGACCATATAATTGGTCAAAAAACGGGCCTCAACAGGTACAGAAAGATAGAAATAATCCCATGCGTGCTATCGGACCACCACGGCCTAAAACTGGTCTTCAATAACAATAAGGGAAGAATGCCCACATATACGTGGAAATTGAACAATGCTCTACTCAATGATAACCTGGTCAAGGAAGAAATAAAGAAAGAAATTAAAAACTTTTTAGAATTTAATGAAAATGAAGATACAACATACTCAAACTTATGGGACACAATGAAAGCTGTGCTAAGAGGAAAACTCATAGCGCTGAGTGCCTGCAGAAAGAAACAGGAAAGAGCATATGTCAGCAGCTTGACAGCACACCTAAAAGCTCTAGAACAAAAAGAAGCAAATACACCCAGGAGGAGTAGAAGGCAGGAAATAATCAAACTCAGAGCTGAAATCAACCAAGTAGAAACAAAAAGGACCATAGAAAGAATCAACAGAACCAAAAGTTGGTTCTTTGAGAAAATCAACAAGATAGATAAACCCTTAGCCAGACTAACGAGAGGACACAGAGAGTGCGTCCAAATTAACAAAATCAGAAATGAAAAGGGAGACATAACTACAGATTCAGAGGAAATTCAAAAAATCATCAGATCTTACTATAAAAACCTATATTCAACAAAACTTGAAAATCTTCAGGAAATGGACAATTTCCTAGACAGATACCAGGTATCAAAGTTAAATCAGGAACAGATAAACCAGTTAAACAACCCCATAACTCCTAAGGAAATAGAAGCAGTCATTAAAGGTCTCCCAACCAAAAAGAGCCCAGGTCCAGACGGGTTTAGTGCAGAATTCTATCAAACCTTCATAGAAGACCTTATACCAATATTATCCAAACTATTCCACAAAATTGAAACAGATGGAGCCCTACCGAATTCCTTCTATGAAGCCACAATTACTCTTATACCTAAACCACACAAAGACCCAACAAAGAAAGAGAACTTCAGACCAATTTCCCTTATGAATATCGACGCAAAAATACTCAATAAAATTCTGGCAAACCGAATTCAAGAGCACATCAAAACAATCATCCACCATGATCAAGTAGGCTTCATCCCAGGCATGCAGGGATGGTTTAATATAAGGAAAACCATCAACGTGATCCATCATATAAACAAACTGAAAGAACAGAACCACATGATCATTTCATTAGATGCTGAGAAAGCATTTGACAAAATTCAACACCCCTTCATGATAAAAGTCCTGGAGAGAATAGGTATTCAAGGCCCATACCTAAACATAGTAAAAGCCATATACAGCAAACCAGTTGCTAACATTAAACTAAATGGAGAGAAACTTGAAGCAATCCCACTAAAATCAGGGACTAGACAAGGCTGCCCACTCTCTCCCTACTTATTCAATATAGTTCTTGAAGTTCTAGCCAGAGCAATCAGACAACAAAAGGAGATCAAGGGGATACAGATCGGAAAAGAAGAGGTCAAAATATCACTATTTGCAGACGACATGATAGTATATTTAAGTGATCCCAAAAGTTCCACCAGAGAACTACTAAAGCTGATAAACAACTTCAGCAAAGTGGCTGGGTATAAAATTAACTCAAATAAATCAGTTGCCTTCCTCTATACAAAAGAGAAACAAGCCGAGAAAGAAATTAGGGAAACGACACCCTTCATAATAGACCCAAATAATATAAAGTACCTCGGTGTGACTTTAACCAAGCAAGTAAAAGATCTGTACAATAAGAACTTCAAGACACTGAGGAAAGAAATTGAAGAAGACCTCAGAAGATGGAAAGATCTCCCATGCTCATGGATTGGCAGGATTAATATAGTAAAAATGGCCATTTTACCAAAAGCAATCTACAGATTCAATGCAATCCCCATCAAAATACCAATCCAATTCTTCAAAGAGTTAGACAGAACAATTTGCAAATTCATCTGGAATAACAAAAAACCCAGGATAGCTAAAGCTATCCTCAACAATAAAAGGACTTCAGGGGGAATCACTATCCCTGAACTCAAGCAGTATTACAGAGCAATAGTGATAAAAACTGCATGGTATTGGTACAGAGACAGACAGATAGACCAATGGAATAGAATTGAAGACCCAGAAATGAACCCACACACCTATGGTCACTTGATTTTTGACAAAGGAGCCAAAACCATCCAATGGAAAAAAGATAGCATTTTTAGCAAATGGTGCTGGTTCAACTGGAGGGCAACATGTAGAAGAATGCAGATTGATCCATGCTTATCACCCTGTACAAAGCTTAAGTCCAAGTGGATCAAGGACCTCCACATCAAACCAGACACACTCAAACTAATAGAAGAAAAACTAGGGAAGCATCTGGAACACATGGGCACTGGAAAAAATTTCCTGAACAAAACACCAATGGCTTATGCTCTAAGATCAAGAATCGACAAATGGGATCTCATAAAACTGCAAAGCTTCTGTAAGGCAAAGGACACTGTGGTTAGGACAAATCGGCAACCAACAGATTGGGAAAAGATCTTTACCAATCCTACAACAGATAGAGGCCTTATATCCAAAATATACAAAGAACTCAAGAAGTTAGACCGCAGGGAGACAAATAACCCTATTAAAAAATGGGGTTCAGAGCTAAACAAAGAATTCACAGCTGAGGAATGCCGAATGGCTGAGAAACACCTAAAGAAATGTTCAACATCTTTAGTCATAAGGGAAATGCAAATCAAAACAACCCTGAGATTTCACCTCACACCAGTGCGATTGGCTAAGATCAAAAACTCAAGTGACAGCAGATGCTGGCGAGGATGTGGAGAAAGAGGAACACTCCTCCATTGTTGGTGGGATTGCAGACTGGTAAAACCATTCTGGAAATCAGTCTGGAGGTTCCTCAGAAAATTGGACATTGAACTGCCTGAGGATCCAGCTATACCTCTCTTGGGCATATACCCAAAAGATGCCTCAACATATAAAAGAGACACGTGCTCCACTATGTTCATCGCAGCCTTATTTATAATAGCCAGAAAATGGAAAGAACCCAGATGCCCTTCAACAGAGGAATGGATACAGAAAATATGGTACATCTACACAATGGAATATTACTCAGCTATCAAAAACAACGACTTTATGAAATTCGTAGGCAAATGGTTGGAACTGGAAAATATCATCCTGAGTGAGCTAACCCAATCACAGAAAGACATACATGGTATGCACTCATTGATAAGTGGCTATTAGCCCAAATGCTTGAATTACCCTAGATCCCTAGAACAAACGAAACTCAAGACGGATGATCAAAATGTGAATGCTTCACTCCTTCTTTAAATGAGGAAAAAGAATACCCTTGGCAGGGAAGGGAGAGGCAAAGATTAAAACAGAGACTGAAGGAACACCCATTCAGAGCCTGCCCCACATGTGGCCCATACATATACAGCCACCCAATTAGACAAGATGGATGAAGCAAAGAAGTGCAGACCGACAGGAGCCGGATGTAGATCGCTCCTGAGAGACACAGCCAGAATACAGCAAATATAGAGGCGAATGCCAGCAGCAAACCACTGAACTGAGAATAGGTCCCCTATTGAAGGAATCAGAGAAAGAACTGGAAGAGCTTGAAGGGACTCGAGACCCCAAAAGTACAACAATGCCAAGCAACCAGAGCTTCCAGGGACTAAGCCACTACCTAAAGACTATACATGGACTGACCCTGGACTCTGACCCCATAGGTAGCAATGAATATCCTAGTAAGAGCACCAGTGGAAGGGGAAGCCCTGGGTCCTGCTAAGACTGAACCCCCAGTGAACTAGTCTATGGGGGGAGGGCGGCAATGGGGGGAGGGTTGGGAGGGGAACACCCATAAGGAAGGGGAGGGGGGAGGGGGATGTTTGCCCGGAAACCGGGAAAGGGAATAACACTCGAAATGTATATAAGAAATACTCAAGTTAATAAAAAAAAAATGTTAATTTCAAAAAAAAAAAAAAAACTCAGGTGACAGCAGATGCTGGCGAGGATGTGGAGAAAGAGGAACACTCCTCCATTGAAAAAAAAAAAAAAAAAAAAAAAAAACAAAGATATGAACATAGAACGCTTTCCAGGATTTAAGACTTGAACTTTTGGGTTAAAGCTTGCTCTGAGCATAGGACTCAATCAACACACATCTAAACTCAACGTGTCAAAGGGAGAAGGGAAAGGAAACCTTAGAAATCTCCAGACAACAGCGAAAAGCTCCACTAACAAAGTAAGACATGACAATAAGAGGGCCCCGCAGTGTGGCTGAGCATCTCTCTCATCCCTGAGCTGGACCTGCAGTGTGGCTGAGCATCTCTCTCATCCCTGAGCTGGACCGCAGTGTGTCTGGGCACGACTCCAGATGACTCCACGATGCAGCTGAGCACCTCTCCCATCCCTGAGCCAGCCCCTTCCTTCCTCTAACTTCTGCGCCCTGTTCTAGCTAGCGACTTCTCAAATACTGATTCCATCTGCAGTGTTCTATGTCTGTCCTCGCCCTACTCTACATTTTCTTCAATATTCAAAACTCATTCTTTTCATCCTGAAGTTTATATTCACACACTCTGTTGCTCATTTCCATCTCAGCCATCCACTCTCCAAAAAAACGCCAACTTCCATTTGTACTTTTATTATTTTCACAGAAAGGGTTAGTGTTACCTTTCAAATCTGCATTCCGTAGACAAGTGGGGTTGGAGATGTTGATTAGCAACCATTAGCATATAGAAACGATGCCAGAATTCCTAAAATTCCACACTGCAGAGTCTCACTTAAACTAAAGTCAGATGGTTTATAAGAGATTCCAAGTGGCAAAAACAAAAATAGAAATGCATTCAGTGTTATTTGTGGTTCACATAAGGTAGAACCGCACTCCTGGTATTTGGAGGCATCGCTTCTCCACATGGTGTTGAGGGGAACAGGATCCTGGTACAGGCTCTCCCTTGGTCCTGCACTTGGTACCATTTCTACAGCATTAAAGCAGAATGGTGGGTAGGGAAACCCAGTTTCCTGGGGCCCTGCTACAGGATTTAAAGGCTGAGGGTGTGTACTTTTTCTACCGGGGAGGCAGCTGTTGACCAACAATGACAATGAACTAAACATGTTCCTTTAACCTTTATTTAATCACACACTGCACTTCATATTCAATGTGGTCTAGGTAGATCCCTGAAGGCATTCTTTTTATCTCTATCATTGTCTTCTTTGTCTATTTTGAGCATTTTAAAAGATGTCTCTGGCAATTCCTCTAAGGACATATCTATTTGATTTGACTAAAAAAAAAACTTGGAAATATTTAAGAAAATAAGACGGAAAAGTGATACCTCAAATGGAGAAATTACAGAGCACCAGAAGTGTCTTATTTAGTAATTTTATACATAAATATTTAAGCATATGTGTCATTAGATGAGACGTGTACAAAAGACATTTGATTAAACATTCTATAAATGTGACAGCAGCTTTAAAATTTGCTTGGCTTTTCTATGAATACCAATTCTAAGAGGCAGATTTGGATCAACGACGTTATCAGAAAGACTAAATTGCCTCCTAATTCTCTCTGTAAACAGTGGCATTACAGAACTGTTGACATGGAAAGGGAATTAGAAGCCTGAATTATAAAGTTTAGGGAGAAAAGCTTGTCCAGGAAGCTCTCCTGTCTCTTAGATGAGGTTACTGAAGGCAGGAATAGCTGTTCCACATTTTAGCACTTGAGAAACTGGTCAGGGCTGGAAGCTACATCTCCAGTCCCCCAACTGATCTCTCAGAGCTACCTAAGGCTACCCTCAGGGACACAGCTTGGACTCTGAGCACAGGTGGAAGAATACAGATCTGGCACTCCGCTGAGTGACATAGCCCTGTGCCTTCTTACGTGTTCGATTTTCCCAGTGTAAACTCCTCAGTGAGATTTGATTTGTTTCATACGGAAGCAAGCAAAGTCTTTGGGTCATTTTCCCAAGCATCGCTAATTCTGCAGCCGACTGAGTCTTCACTCACTGGGTCCCAAATCTCAGCTTTGATTTCTTCAGCCTTTTTCCTTTGAACCCTGAGGGTGGGACTGATTAGGAAAGTTGTTCCAAGCCTCATTAAGGGTGCAGACTCTGAAAACAAGCTCTTAGCCCTTCTATTTCCTCTCCTGTAGGTTTCACTGGATTGAGTTTCAGATGCAGCATCTATAGGATGAAACCCCCAAATGTCAGACAGCGGATCACAAATCCAGATAATCATTGATAATCCTAAAATATCCATCCTGGATATGACCCTACACCCCATGCTGGTGGCCACAGGACTGCAAACTTTATCTATGCCTCAACACTGGGCAACACTGTTTCTCTGGAGGATGAAAAAAGATGTAGGTGACAAGTTATTGCATAAAAAAGTCAAGATTGACTCAGAACACTAAGGATCAAAAGCATGCCAGTGAATTTAAGCAAAGAACTTGGGGCTGTCTCAGCCCCCATAGGAAGGCTCTTTCCCATCCCATGTGGGAACCCCACTCTTAGCTGAAGTTTTAGTTAGGATTTTACTGCTGTCACAGTCACTGTGACCAAGGCAAGTGTTATAAGAACGTGTCACTGGGGCTGGCTTACAGGTTCAGAAGTTCCGACCATTATCATCAAGGCGGGAGCATGGTAGTATCCAGGCAGGCATAGTGCAGGAGGAGCTGAGAGTTCTACATCTTCATCTGAAGGCTGCTAGTGGAAGACTGGCTCCCACATGGTGAGAAGGAGGATCTCATTGCCCACCCTCACAGTCACACAAGGCCATACCTACTCCAAAAAGGCCACACCTCCTAATAGTGCCACTCCCAGGGTCAAGCATATTCAAACTGAAGAGCTATTGCTGACAGTTCATGAATAGAAAAAGAGAGTCCATTTTTGTTAGGAATGTGGTTTCTCAGATGTAGATCTCTCCTGAGAGACACAGCTAGAATACAGCAAATACATAGGCGAATGCCAACAGCAAACCACTGAACTGAGAACGGGACCCCCATTGAAGGAATCAGAGAAAGGACTGGAAGAGCTTGAAGGGGCTCGAGACCCCATATGAACAATAATGCCAACCAACCAGAGCTTCCAGGGACTAAGCCACTACCCAAAGACTGTACATGGACTGACCCTGGGCTCCAACCTCATAGGTAGCAATGAATATCCTAGTAAGAGCACCAGTGGAAGGGGAAGCCCTTGGTCCTGCCAAGGCTGAACCCCCCAGTGAGCATGATTGTTGGGGGGAGGGTGGTAATGGAGGGGAGGATGGGGAGGGGAAGCCCATATAGAAGGGGAGGGGGAAGGGTTAGGGGGATGTTGGCCTGGAAACTGGGAAGGGGAATAACAATCAAAATGTAAATAAGAAATACCCAAGTTAATAAAGATAAAAAAAAAAGGGTTGGGGATTTAGCTCAGTGGTAGAGCGCTTGCCTAGCAAGTGCAAGGCCCTGGGTTCGGTCCTCGGCTCTGGAAAAAAAAAAGATAAAAAAAAAAAGGAATGTGGTTCCTGGTTGGTGAACCATACTCTGGTGAATGCTCCCATCCCCACGTATACATGCGATGCACCAATTGGACTCAATGGGTCTTAAAGAGAAGAACAAGATGTTGGTAGGTGGGTGTAGAGAGGGGAATCCCAGAAGAATTGAAGCCAGGAGGGATATGAGCAAAATGTCTTGTATAAGTGTATGAATTCTCAAAAATAGATGTAAAGTATGATGAAAAATGAAAAGTAGAATTAACATACTCCAGCTATTCTGCTCCTGGGAAAACACCCCCAAAGTCTAAATCGGCACAATATAAGGCTATTTGCACATCATGTTACAGGAAACAGTCCATAGATTCAGTCTAGGTGTCTGGCAACAGATAGGGAAAATGCATATACGTGCAACGGAGTTTTATTCAGCCACAAAAAAAGAACAAAATTATCCATTTTCAGTAAAGTGTATGAAACCACAGATCATTATACTAAATGAAATGCTTTTTACCAAAAGGTAAAAATATTACATATTTTATCTCATATGGCACATTAGATTACATGCATATGATTTTATATGAAAAGTACAAGAAGGACTGTCTCAGAAACCAGGCTAGCAGGAATGGGGAAGAGAAGGCATGCTGGGATACACAGGAGTTAGTATATTGACGTACATGTCACATTAGGTTGGCTTCATGAGACATACTGTGATATACAATGAACACATGCCAAAAAATTCTTGAAAATTATAATGGAAGCAACAACTTACCAGAAATCAGGGGAAACTACAAAATACAGAACACCGAGTAACAAAGTTTTTCCAACAGCTAAAAGTCACAAACATTTACAGAGACTTAAATTTTAAAAAAATCAAATAAATAAGAATGATAAAAATGGATGACTTCCAGTGAGATGATGGAGTAGAAGCTGCCTCTCTGTGGACCAGTGAAGGAGAAGAAACAAAAGACTCTGTTCAAAGGAAGAAATGGAAGACGCATCTTCAAAATAGGAGGTGGATGGAGGAAGGGAACTGGGTGCAAGAGGGGATGAGGAGTGGGTGATCAGGTGTTGGGAGAGCAGGAAAAAGAACAGAAATTGGCATGACCAATATAGAAATGCTATAGACCAAGGACAGGGGTGGGGGTGGGAGGGGAGTCAGGGGGTGTTAGGGTTTCCATTGCTATGAAGAGACATTGTGACTAAAGCAACCCTTATAAAGGCAAACATGTCACTGGGGCTAGCTTATAGTTTCAGAGGTTTAGTCCATTATCATCGTAGCAGGAAGCATGGCAGGGTCCAGGCAGACATGGTGCTGGAGTAACTGAGAGTTCTACATCTTCAAAGGCAAACAGGAGAAGACTGGCTTCCAGACAGCTAAGAGAAGGGTCTCAAAGCCCATCTCCATGATGATACACTTCCTCCAGCAAGGCCAGACCTACTCTAACAAGCCCACACCTCCTAATATTGCCATTTCCTGGGCCAAGTATAGTCAAGACCCCACAGGGGAAAGAGGCCCACATGGTGCCTATGGGAGAGACTCGAGCTAAAACTCCTAGCAGTGGGGAATATGGATCTTGAACGGGCCACTTTCTGTAGCCAGGCAATAGCCAATCAATGACTGACCCAAATTGAGATGCATCCCATTGGCAAATAATCTCCGACACTATTAATGATCCTCTGTTACGTCTGCAGAGAGGAGCCTTGCATAATTGTCCTCTGATAGGCTCCACCCAGCAACAAATGGAAACAGATGAAGAGACCCACAGTCAAACATTAGACGGAGCTTGGGGATTCTTGTGGAAGAGTTGAGAGAAAGATTGAGAGACCCAAAGAGTACAGGGACTCTACAGGAAAACCAGCAGCGTCAACTCACCTGGACCCTTAGGGGCTCCCAGAGACTGGATCACCAGCCAAAGAGCAAGGCACAGGCTGAACTTAGGGCCCCTGCACATGTGTAGCAGATATGCAGCTTGGACTTCAAGTGAGTCCACCAACGACTGGAGAGGGAGCTGTCCCTGAATCTGTTGCCTGACTGTGGATCCCGTTCCCCTAACTGGGCCACCTTGTCTGACCTCAGGGAGAAGACACACCTAGTCCTGCAGTGACTTGACATGCCCGGGAGGAGTGTGTGAAATGGTGGGCTCCCCCTTCTCAGAGGAAAAAGGGAGGTAGAAATTGGGGGGACGGGCTCTAAGAGGAGGAGACTGGGAGAAGACAGGAGCTGATAATATGATATAAAGGGAATAAATTAGTTAATTTATTTTTAAAAATTAACTAATTTTTAGGAAAAATTTTTAATTTTATTCAAAAATTTTTTTTAAAAATCACAAAAGTGGTGTCAGGATGCTGGAGAGAGCAGGAGGAAGGCAGTTAAGCCAAAGAAAAGCCAAGCTGACCACAGTTCCACTCGTGGGGCTCCTTCTGGTTCAGGGAAGAGCAAAATATGTCCTTGCTGCTGGCACAGTAGCTATGAACCGTATCAGTTTGTACTCCGTAAAAGGTTCTTCTTTCTTCACCGGTTTAAAAGGGCAACTTTGCTGGGTGTTCAATGTTAGTGAGGTTATTTTTTTTCCAAGCCTTGAAATATATCATTGCGTGGTTTCTGGGCTTTCAGGTTGCTGAGGTCTCATGTGTGTGCCTTTATAGCTAAGCTGTCCATTTTTCTCCACACCTTTTAGCATTATATCTTTGTTGTGTGTTTTTGACATCTTGACTTTAACGTGTTCTGGAGAGGTTATTGCCGGGTTGATTATATTTGTGGTTGTAAATGCCACTTAGGCTTCGATGTCCATTGCTTTCTCTCAAATTGTCCAATTTTGAGTTGTTTGCAAATGGAGTCCCATAAACCCCAAAGCATTACAGTCTACTTCCAATGCCTCTTGGAGAACTTGGCAGTAAAACCCTATAGCTGAAAACACTACGTGTGTCAGCCATAGACGGAGGGAAAAATCAAACTGGTACTTACTTGGAAGCTTCAGTCTTCCTGGCTAGCTTTTTTATGGTTGGAAAGTGCTATGCACACTATTTGAGGAGGAAAAAATAGTCACCATTCTCACCCAGATGTGAACTCTGCAAGCTCTAATAATTCCTGGCCTGACAAAATACACCCACTTTCACATTCGTGGCACAAATGTGAGAAATCACACTCTGATTGGGTCTAAGGCCTGCTCCATGAGCTGGAAACCATACCTTGCACTATTAACAGGACTAAGAACTTATGGCTGCATAGGCCCTGTAGCAAAAAGCCTACTCTGTAGAGAGAAAGCTAGTCAGTTAAACATAATAAAAACACCTAAAGGCTGATTGCTATACCCAGAGATCAATGTATCACTTAACTCTCTTCAGAAATGCTTTTTTTTTTTTTTGGAATAGATGTCAATTAATTGACACACAGATCTAAGGCTTCTCGATAAGAGACCTTGAAATATTCAAACCTAAATAGGATGTACATACACACATACACCCAAGCTCAAGTATCTCAGAGGAAGAAGAAAGATTATCAAAGCCAGAAGCGGTGGAAATATGTTTTTAATGGGGTGGGGGTTCTTGTTGTTTGTTTTGTTTTAGGGTTTGGGGGCATTGTTTTGGTTTGGACAACACAAGATAGGTGAACATACAAACTCAGGGAGGCTGTGACAGCCCACATAAGACCTGTGCAAGCTCAAGGCAGATCAATCCCACTAGCTAAGAATCTATCAGCATATTCTAGCTGTTGGGAGTGGGAGAGTTGGTTTTCTTTAATGGTGTGACTACTGGTAGGTCTACCACACTTTTGTCAGGCTCCAGGCCCAGAAGTAGCTGGGTAACACAAGTCAGATTCATTGGGTTATAATGAAGAATAAGGGGGGGGGGGACGTGAAGTTGGGTGGGTAGTGAGGTGAGATACAGGAGTAATAGGTTGGGGTGGCGACTCTAACAGCACAGACTCCCTGCCACTCTGCTCCCCACAGAACTGCTCTCTAAATATTTCCCTTTTGCATTATCTGTCAGCTCCTGTAGGGACATGGATCTGCAATCCTTCATAAAAACATAAACATAGCCAAGCCTGCACAAATCTAACAAAGGAGAAAGAAAAGGAATGAATGCAGCCCTTCCTACCTTTTAAACGACTTCCACTGAAGCCTATGCTCACAGGCTGGGTGACTTTTGACACATTCTATAACCTTGAGAGCCCTCAACTCTTCTCCTGGGGAAACACAGGGCCTACAGCCTGAGCCCTGCTTGATATTTATAAGGATTAACCTGTATCCTGTTTGCACAGCACCTGGAAGCTATTATTGTGATTAGTGATTAGTTGATTTAGACATGAGTCACTCTCCATTTGGTAAAGATAAGGGCCAAGCAAGAATGGAAACAAGCCACAAATGCCTGCTTCATTCGCAGCATATGCCATATGTAGTCTGAGAAGGCATTTTTAGCTATGCCATTAATTCTTCACAGCAACCTTGGGAGGCTCCTATTGTTATCGCTCTAATTTAATAAGTGAAGTTGGGGCTCAGGAGAGCCCCGGCCCTCTGCTAGTCTGCACACATCTGACATCACAGCACCTGCCAAGAGCATTATAGTAATTGCCTGTCGGCTTGTATTTCTGGGATGTGGTGTTCTTGAAATTAGAAACAAATGGAAGTTTCTAGCAAAGTCCTGATAGATCATAGAGGTAGAACAGCCAGCCTCTACAACCAGCAAGTACACCTGAGTCAGGTATGCCTTGACCCCATCCAGAACATTCTTTTTCTCTCTCCATAGACACATTAACACTTTCCTTTTGCCTCCTTAAATTTTCTTGGGGCAGGGCATACTGCCTCTTCACCTGTACACTCAAGCATGGTTCCCAAGTCCCCAAAGTCACTGATGGGGGCACTAGTAAGAACTGTGACATCGCCCCCCAGGGACCTTCAGCGTCTATAGACCTGTGGACTGCTACCTGGGATGTTTCCCTTTCTTCACAGCACTCCATCCAGTACCCTACCGGACACCAAAGCATTCTTAGACCTCACCCACCGCGCAATGAAATGGTTTAAATGGAAACATTTAAACCAATGTAACAAACACTACATTATTTTAAATGGAGTTTATTGAAGTCTAGCCAACATGTCAAAATTTACCCACCTTAAAGCCCATATTTTGATGATTCTGGGGAAATGATATGGAAACTTTAACCACCATACAGAAGACACAGAATGTTTAAATCAGCCCAGGCAACTCCCTTTGGTTCCCTCCCCAACTTCTTCCTTTACCTAACACCAGGCCTTATCCATTACTTGGATTTTTCTAGAATGCCCTGAGATGAAAGCACAGACTATATTTATTGTCTTTGGGCTTTACCTTCTTTCGCTTAACATGATGGTTTTAATATCCATCTACAGTTGCATTATTAGGCTCCTTATTACTCCTAAGTAGTACTCTGACATCCAAATATACCACAATCTACTTAGCATTCGCCTGTTAGTGAACATCCGGGTTATTGCCAGATTTTATCCGTATTAAATAAATACCCATTATCTTTCATGAACACATCTTTCTATGGAATAAACTCTTCATTTTTTTAGGATAAATAGAATTAGAGTAGGCAACATGTGGGCAATATATATAGAATAGGCAATATATGTATACACACACATATGAATATATCAGATCCTATCTCACACCAGCAAATCACAAATTCAAGTTGTTTCATTGTACCACCCTCTCCTTCACAGTGACATCATTAGTCTTTAAAAGCTAGCAATGTTACTGCCATATCTCATTGTTTTAATTCATCTTTTTATAGAATTTTTTCAAAATTTCATACATAAATACTCATTTCCAGCACATCTTCCCCTCTCTGTACCATCTCCTTCTGTGTCCCCTTCACCCCTCAAATTCATGGCCTCTTCTTAGTTATTTTAATATATATGTATACATATGTTTACCCACATTAAATATATATGTATATATGCATATGTGTGTGTGTATATATATACATACATATTTAATTTTTTTCACAAACATATATATATATATATATATATATATATATATATATATATATATATATAATCACTGAGTCCATCTGCTTTTGTCCTTATGTATATGTGTTTGGGGCTGGCACTTAGAATTGGACAATTCAGGATCTCATCCCTGGAGAAGACTCATTCTCCCTCTCTAAGCAGCCATTAATTACTGGTAGCTCTTCATGTAGAGTTGGGGCCTTGTGAAAATTCCCACATCTACTTTGTCATGTCAACACTAGAAAGGAAAACCTATTACTGACACTTTCACAAACCGACATAATTTCTAACTTCATTCTAAATGCTTTTCCTTCTACCCACAGAAAAGACATCTCTCCTTTTGTTTTTAACCAGAGAGAGTGTTTACAGAAATCATCAACTGGTCAACTGGTCAAAATGCAGAGAACAGCTGACTATGGGTTCCTAACCCTAACTGATAACATATGCAACACAAGCCCTACGCCTAAGGCCCAAGGAGCATCAGGACAGAGGGGACAGAAAGAGGATAAGAGTCAGAGAACCAAGAGATCTGCTAACAAGATAGTGTCTTCTATTTTTGACAGAGAAGTTGCACCTACAACATCTCAAGAACATAGTCACCTAAACAATACCAGCAAACTCCTTTTAGGATAAATGATGTTAATCATTTTCAACATGGTTATTTACCTTGTCTTCCCTGTTTGATAGACAGTCAAGGAATCTTATTAAATCCTTTGCCCATGTTTTAATTGGGCTATTTGGATTCTCAGTACTGACTTGGGAAAGTTTTATGAATGGGGCTGTAAATCGTGTCACTAATACATAGTTGACAACTGCCTTGTCCTTGGCAGAGGTTTGTACACTCATTCTCAGTGGAGCCTTCCAAAGGACAGAGTGTTGGCTTTCACTAAAATTTATTACAAATTTTTGCTTTATAAAGTTTACGCTTTTTTTTTTTTGGCTAGGAAGCCCTTACCTAGTCCAAGATCATAAAGGTTCTGTGTTTCTTTGTGTAAGGTTTATAGGCTTGTCCTTTATGAAGGAATAATCCATTTAGTGCTAATGTTTTGTTAGTACCATAATCGAGATAAAGCTAAGTTGCTGTGACTACCCAATCAATCAAGCTCCATTTATTGCAAGGCCTACCCTTTCAACATTGAACTATTATAGCACTTTTCTTGAAAATCAGTCGACACACGCAGGTTTATTTTTGGATTCTTTATTCCATTGAGTTACACATCTGCCTTTATCTCCTCATAAGTCTGCCACTCAGGTATTAAGGTTCTCAGTTGCTCTTATTTACTGTAAAACAGTCTTCTATTCTATAGTCTTTACATTTCTGAATTAATTGTGGAATAACCTTCTGAATTATAACAAAAAAACATCTGTTAGGATTTTGATCGGGATTGCATTGGATCTATAGAAACATTTCAAGAGAATTGACATCTTAATAATGAGAGAAATGACATCTTAATAATGTTGACTCCGTTTACTCATTATACACAACATTGTTCCACTTCTTAAGCCTTTTCAATTCCCTCCAGCAATAATTTTCAATATACCGAAAAATATAAGCATATGCTTAGTGTGTATTTTTATTTTCCCTTACTCCTTAATTTCCATATAAATAACCTTACACTCTTGATAAAACTTCAGGTGGCTTTTTTTTAAAACTTCAGTTGTAAAGCTTCCAATACTACTGAAATACAAGTTAATTTTAGCTATTGACCTTGTGTTCTTAGCCAAGGAAGTCATCTCCCATTCCTACAGCGTTTTTGTAGGCCCGTGGCCATTTTCTATAGAGGTAGGTATAGCATCTATGAATACAGCTGTACATCTTTCCCAAGTCTATATGTCTCATCTCTGTTCCCTGCCTCATTACACCAGTGATAGCGGAAGTGGCAGAGAAGCTGGGTGTGGTTGTGGACACTTCTAATCCCAGCAACTGTGATACTGAGGCAGGAAGACCTGGTGCTCAAGGCTAGCCTGTCATATACAGCAAAAATCCTATCTGGAAGAAAAGGAGGGAGGGAGAAAGGGAGACAGAGGTGCAGGGCAGGGAAAGCATAAAAGAAAGAGGAAGGGAAGAATGAATGGAGGAAGGGAGAAAAGTAGCGTCTGGGCGATTTCATCTTTTCTCTTCTCTTTTTAAACTGAAGAGAGGTGATGTAGTCTTTCACCACTGAATATAGCATTGTCTTTAAGCTTTATTTTCCTCTTGTCTCTTTTTTTTCTTCATTTTACTTTTTGGGGAATATTCTCTTCCCCTTCCCACTCCTTCTCTCCCTCCCTCATAGCCTCTCTTTCTCCCTCCCAGCCTCTCTCTCTCTCTCTCTCTCTCTCTCTCTCTCTCTCTCTCTCTCTCTCTCTCTCTCTCTCTCTCTCGTTCTGGTTTCCCTGGAGCTCACTATACAGTCCAGGCTGACCTCAAACTTGTGCCCCTCCTAGCAGGATTTCCAGAGTGCTAGGCTTGTCATCGGAAGCCAGCACACCTGGCTTGTTTGTTGTTATTCTGGGTTTAACAGATGTTCTATCAGGCTGAGGAAATGCCATTTTGCTCCAAGTTCGCTGAGGGTTTTCATCCAAAAGTGCTTTTGAATTTCGCCAAATGTTTCTTCTTCCTATTAAGATGAATCATTTCTTTCATGTCAGCCAGTTACTATGGCAAATTGTATTGCTAGATTTCCAAATAAGAAATCCATCTTCCCCATTATCCCAAACCAGTGATATGTGTCAATAATACAACTGAAGATATTGTGATTTCCAAATGAATTTCTCCTTTATTTCCTCTTAAATATGAGCAAGCGAAGGGCAGGGGGAGGTAGAAAGAGACAAATGAATTTGGAGAAAAATCACACAGGAGAAATCCAAAATACGAAGAAATGCTCAGCTGCATTGTTCATCGGAGAACTCAACCAGAGAATTTAAAACACTGTGTTTTTATCTTGTGGCCTCGACAGCTCAGCTACTGGTCACCTGCCTTTCAGTGGAACACGAAAGAAGCCAATGCCATCATAAAACATCCATTTATTGACCAAAGCTAATCAATTACAACCTAGTTCAATCTCAAGGGAGAATAAGCAGCGCCATCACCTCTGAAGCCACCATGGCAGGAGGGAGTGGCTGAAAGTAGCTGGCGTACTTTACATTTATCTGGAAGAAACGCAGACACAAGCCCAAGGACACCGAGAAAGCAGCAAGACTGTTGTTCACCACTGCGTTGCCTGTAATAACTGGAAAAGAAAACAACCTAGAGTACCTTCTGTCTGGAAAAATAATTGCGGCATTTACCCAGAATGGAATGATGTCCTGGAGGAGGATGGATCCGAGTGAAAATGGATTGGATTTTCTGTCCTGCAACAGGGAGAAATCTATAAAACAGACCGAGAAGGGAAAATAAACAAAATGGGGTCTGTAGCACAGAGACATTGGTGTAAATTAAAACATGCATTGTAGTCTATATTTTTAAGAGAGACTTATCTGAATAAACATGTGGAAGGTGGATATGAGAGGACGCGCATAAAACATACCTAGAATGAGCTTCCATGGGAGTTCTTTGGGGCAGGCCTAGAAAATATGGGTAAAAATTAAAATGAAATAAGTAACAGGGTCCTCAAGCCAAGGATAACAATGAGCTCTAAGGTGAAGCATACAATCAGATAAATGTAGGCCCTCATGCCTGAAAAAACAATTTTCAACTTGAAGTCTCACCCAAAGACAGACCACTGGGGGAGACAGGTAGGAGCACTACTGGAGGACAAGCCCCAGCTATGCACTGTCAAGATTTACCCTCTGGCTGCTTTCTTAAATACTTCTGACCACAGGACACACATGATCCTGCTTCAAATATGCTGTTTGCTTCTGTGGTAATGTTTTATATCCCAACATCCCAAACACAGAACTGAACAGACTTTAACCAGCCAGCCACCTCAGAATTTTCTCACGCTTGGTCCCTGACAAAGATTCTCTGCACCTGAGAGAGTAAAGACTTTCCCCAAAGGAGTGGGTAAGGAGGACACCTTTGCTGTGGCTATGGTAAGGAGGTGCTCTACATGATTCAAAGCACCAACAAGAAAGAAAGATAGCAAGGCAAACATGCTGTTTTCCGAGCTCACTTCGAAGAGAGAGGTGGTGCTCTGTCTGGGTGGCAATGCTGGCATCAATTTCTTGTGCTTCAACATCGAGATCACAGGAGAAAGAGTGGTAAGGCATAGAAAATGCTCATGCAATTCTGTGTGTACGTACATGTGTACATGTAGGTATATGTGCATGTATGAGTGTATGTGTGTGAGTATGTGTGTGAATGTGTATGTGAGAAAGAGTATTATGTAAGTGTATGTGTGAGTATGTATGAGTGCATGTGAGTGGATGTTTGAATGTGAGTATACATGTGTGAGACAGTATGCATTTGTGATCGTGTGTATCTGTGAGAGTGAGTATGTGTGTGTGAGAAAGTATGTTCATGATCGTGTATGTGTGTGTGTATGTGATCATGTGTGTGTGAGAATGAGTATGTGTGTGAGAGAGTATGTGTTCATGATCGTGTGTGTGTGTGTGTGTGTATGATCATGTGTGTATGTGTGAGAGTGGGCGTGAGTTTATGTATGTGAGAGAGTATGAGTTTGTGATTGTATGTGTATGGGGGGTCACCCCTCTATCCTCTCTATGTATCACATGTACCAGTATGTCCTTACAAGGCTTTGGTGACATTATGGAGCAGATGACACAGCAGCAATCTTTGTCATTCTGTGGAGGATGAAAGTTCACAGACAAGCCAAAAAGGAGGAAAGAAGGAAGAAGGATAAAGAGGAGGAGGAAATGATGTGTACCTAAATATTTCATTTTTTAAATTTATATAATACTTAATAATAATTCTTTGGTTTCCGGGCAAACATCCCCCTCCCCCCTCCGTTCCTTATGGGTGTTCCCCTCCCAACCCTCCCCCCATTGCCGCCCTTCCCCCCACAGTCTAGTTCACTGGGGGTTCAGTCTTAGCAGGACCCAGGGCTTCCCCTTCCACTGGTGCTCTTACTAGGATATTCATTGCAACCTATGAGGTCAGAGTCCACGGTCAGTCCATGTATAGTCTTTAGGTAGTGGCTTAGTCCCTGGAAGCTCTGGTTGCTTGGCATTGTTGTACATATGGGGTCTCGAGACCCTTCAAGCTCTTCCAGTTCTTTCTCTGATTCCTTCAACGGGGGTCCTATTCTCAGTTCAGTGGTTTGCTGCTGGCATTCGCCTCTGTATTTGCTGTATTCTGGCTGTGTCTCTCAGGAGAGATCTACATCCGGCTCCTGTCGGTCTGCACTTCTTTGCTCCATCCATCTTGTCTAATTGGGTGGCTGTATATGTATGGGCCACATGTGGGGCAGGCTCTGAATGGGTGTTCCTTCAGTCTCTGTTTTAATCTTTGCCTCTCTCTTCCCTGCCAAGGGTATTCTTGTTCCCCTTTTAGAGAAGGAGTGAAGCATTCACATTTTGATCCTCCGTCTTGAGTTTCATTTGTTCTAGGCATCTAGGGTAATTCAAGCATTTGGGCTAATAGCCACTTATCAGTGAGTGCATACCATGTATGTCTTTCTGTGATTGGATTAGCTCACTCAGGATGATATTTTCCAGTTCCAACCATTTGCCTACGAATTTCATAAAGCCGTTGTTTTTGATAGCTGAGTAATATTCCATTGTGTAGATGTACCACGATTTCTGTATCCACTCCTCTGTTGAAGGGCATCTGGGTTCTTTCCAGCTTCTGGCTATTAGAAATAAGGCTGTGATGAACATAGTGGAACACGTGTCTTTTTTATATGTTGGGGCATCTTTTGGGTATATGCCCAAGAGAGGTATAGCTGGATCCTCAGGTAGTTCAATGTCCAATTTTCTGAGGAACCTCCAGACTGATTTCCACAATGGTTGTACCAGTCTGCAATCCCACCAACAATGGAGGAGTGTTCCTCTTTCTCTGAATCCTCGCCAGCATCTGCTGTCACCTGAGTTTTAGATCATAGCCATTCTCACTGGTGTGAGGTGAAATCTCAGGGTTGTTTTGATTTGCATTTCCCTTATGACTAAAGATGTTGAACATTTCTTTAGGTGTTTCTCAGCCATTCAGCATTCCTCAGCTATGAATTCTTTGTTTAGCTCTGAACCCCATTTTTTAATAGGGTTATTTGTCTCCCTGCGGTCTAACTTCTTGAGTTCTTTGTATATTTTGGATATAAGGCCTCTATCTGTTGTAGGATTGGTAAAGATCTTTTCCCAATCTGTTGGTTGCCGATTTGTCCTAACCACAGTGTCCTTTGCCTTACAGAAGCTTTGCAGTTTTATGAGATCCCATTTGTCGATTCTTGATCTTAGAGCATAAGCCATTGGTGTTTTGTTCAGGAAATTTTTTCCAGTGCCCATGTGTTCCAGATGCTTCCCTAGTTTTTCTTCTATTAGTTTGAGTGTGTCTGGTTTGATGTGGAGGTCCTTGATCCACTTGGACTTAAGCTTTGTACAGGGTGATAAGCATGGATCAATCTGCATTCTTCTACATGTAGAATTCCAGGTGAACCAGCACCATTTCAGCATTTGCTGAAAATGCTATCTTTTTTCCATTGGATGGTTTTGGCTCCTTTGTCAAAAATCAAGTGACCATAGGTGTGTGGGTTCATTTCTGGGTCTTCAATTCTATTCCATTGGTCTATCTGTCTGTCTCTGTACCAATACCATGCAGTTTTTATCACTATTGCTCTGTAATACTGCTTGAGTTCAGGAATAGTGATTCCCCCTGAAGTCCTTTTATTGTTGAGGATAGTTTTAGCTATCCTGGGTTTTTTGTTATTCCAGATGAACTTGCAAATTGTTCTGTCTAACTCTTTGAAGAATTGGATTGGTATTTTGATGGGGATTGCATTGAATCTGTAGATTGCTTTTGGTAAAATGGCCATTTTTACTATATTAATCCTGCCAATCCATGAGCATGGGAGATCTTTCGATCTTCTGAGGTCTTCAATTTCTTTCTTCAGTGTCTTGAAGTTCTTATTGTACAGATCTTTTACTTGCTTGGTTAAAGTCACACCAAGGTACTTTATATTATTTGGGTCTATTATGAAGGTTGTCGTTTCCCTAATTTCTTTCTCGGCTTCTTTCTCTTTTGTGTAGAGGAAGGCTACTGATTTATTTGAGTTAATTTTATACCCAGCCACTTTGCTGAAGTTGTTTATCAGCTTTAGTAGTTCTCTGGTGGAACTTTTGGGATCACTTAAATATACTATCATATCATCTGCAAATAGTGATATTTTGACTTCTTCTTTTCCGATCTGTATCCCCTTGACCTCCTTTTGTTGTCTGATTGCTCTGGCTAGAACTTCAAGAACTATATTGAATAAGTAGGGAGAGAGTGGGCAGCCTTGTCTAGTCCCTGATTTTAGTGGGATTGCTTCAAGTTTCTCTCCATTTAGTTTAATGTTAGCAACTGGTTTGCTGTATATGGCTTTTACTATGTTTAGGTATGGGCCTTGAATTCCTATTCTTTCCAGGACTTTTATCATGAAGGGGTGTTGAATTTTGTCAAATGCTTTCTCAGCATCTAATGAAATGATCATGTGGTTTTGTTCTTTCAGTTTGTTTATATAATGGATCACGTTGATGGTTTTCCGTATATTAAACCATCCCTGCATGCCTGGGATGAAGCCTACTTGATCATGGTGGATGATTGTTTTGATGTGCTCTTGGATTCAGTTTGCCAGAATTTTATTGAGTATTTTTGCGTCGATATTCATAAGGGAAATTGTTCTGAAGTTCTCTTTCTTTGTTGGGTCTTTGTGTGGTTTAGGTATAAGAGTAATTGTGGGCAGCAGCTCTCTGCTCCCAGACCCGGTGAGAGAGAGACCCAACCGCCTGGTCAGGTGGGCACTCCTGAGGCTGCAGAGCGGAAGAGACCACCAACACTGCTCACCCCTACCCACATCCCTGGCCCAAGAGGAAACTGTATAAGGCCTCTGGGCTCCCGTGGGGGAGGGCCCAGGAGCGGCAGGACACCTGCCTGAGACACCGCCTGAACCTGAAAGAAACAGACCTGATAAACAGTTCTCTGCACCCAAATCCCGTGGGAGGGAGAGCTAAACCTTCAGAGAGGCAGACAAGCCTGGGAAACCAGAAGAGACTGCTCCCTGCACACACATCTCGGACGCCAGAGGAAAAAGCCAAAGACCATCTGGAACCCTGGTGCACTGAAGCTCCCGGAAGGGGCGGCACAGGTCTTCCTGGTTGCTGCCGCTGCAGAGAGCCCCTGGGCAGCACCCCACGAGCGAACTTGAGCCTCAGGACCACAGGTAAGACCAAATTTTCTGCTGCAAGAAAGCTGCTTGGTGAACTCAAGACACAGGCCCACAGGAACAGCTGAAGACCTGTAGAGAGGAAAAACTACACGCCCGAAAGCAGAACACTCTGTCCCCATAACTGACTGAAAGAGAGGAAAACAGGTCTACAGCACTCCTGACACACAGGCTTATAGGACAGTCTAGCCACTGTCAGAAATAGCAGAACAAAGTAACACTAGAGATAATCTGATGGCGAGAGGCAAGCACAGGAACCCAAGCAACAGAAACCAAGACTACATGCCATCATCGGAGCCCAATTCTCCCACCAAAACAAACATGGAATATCCAAACACACCAGAAAAGCAAGATCTAGTTTCAAAATCATGTTTGATCATGATGCTGGAGGACTTCAAGAAAGACGTGAAGAACTCCCTTAGAGAAACACAGGAAAACATTAATAAACAAGTAGAAGCCTACAGAGAGGAATCGAAAAAATCCCTGAAAGAATTCCAGGAAAACACAATCAAACAGTTGAAGGAATTAAAAATGGAAATAGAAGCAATCAAGAAAGAACACATGGAAACAACCCTGGATATAGAAAACCAAAAGAAGAGACAAGGAGCTGTAGATACAAGCTTCACCAACAGAATACAAGAGATGGAAGAGAGAATCTCAGGAGCAGAAGATTCCATAGAAATCATTGACTCAACTGTCAAAGATAATGTAAAGCGGAAAAAGCTACTGGTCCAAAACATACAGGAAATCCAGGACTCAATGAGAAGATCAAACCTAAGGATAATAGGTATAGAAGAGAGTGAAGACTCCCAGCTCAAAGGACCAGTAAATATCTTCAACAAAATCATAGAAGAAAACTTCCCTAACCTAAAAAAAGAGATACCCATAGACATACAAGAAGCCTACAGAACTCCAAATAGATTGGACCAGAAAAGAAACACCTCCCGTCACATAATTGTCAAAACACCAAACTCACAAAATAAAGAAAGAATATTAAAAGCAGTAAGGGAAAAAGGTCAAGTAACATATAAAGGCAGACCTATCAGAATCACACCAGACTTCTCGCCAGAAACTATGAAGGCCAGAAGATCCTGGACTGATGTCATACAGACCCTAAGAGAACACAAATGCCAGCCCAGGTTACTGTATCCAGCAAAACTCTCAATTAACATTGATGGAGAAACCAAGATATTCCATGACAAAACCAAATTTACACAATATCTTTCTACAAATCCAGCACTACAAAGGATAATAAAGGGTAAAGCCCAACATAAGGAGGCAAGCTATACCCTAGAAGAAGCAAGAAACTAATCGTCTTGGCAACAAAACAAAGAGAATGAAAGCACACAAACATAACCTCACATCCAAATATGAATATAAAGGAAACAATAATCACTATTCCTTAATATCTCTCAATATCAATGGCCTCAACTCCCCAATAAAAAGACATAGATTAACAAACTGGATACGCAACGAGGACCCTGCATTCTGCTGCCTACAGGAAACACACCTCAGAGACAAAGACAGACACTACCTCAGAGTGAAAGGCTGGAAAACAACTTTCCAAGCAAATGGTCAGAAGAAGCAAGCTGGAGTAGCCATTCTAATATCAAATAAAATCAATTTCCAACTAAAAGTCATCAAAAAAGATAAGGAAGGACACTTCATATTCATCAAAGGAAAAATCCACCAAGATGAACTCTCAATCCTAAATATCTATGCCCCAAATACAAGGGCACCTACATACGTAAAAGAAACCTTACTAAAGCTCAAAACACACATTGCACCTCACACAATAATAGTGGGAGATTTCAACACCCCACTCTCATCAATGGACAGATCATGGAAACAGAAATTAAACAGTGATGTCGACAGACTAAGAGAAGTCATGAGCCAAATGGACTTAACAGATATTTATAGAACATTCTATCCTAAAGCAAAAGGATATACCTTCTTCTCAGCTCCTCATGGTACGTTCTCCAAAATTGACCATATAATTGGTCAAAAAACGGGCCTCAACAGGTACAGAAAGATAGAAATAATCCCATGCGTGCTATCGGACCACCACGGCCTAAAACTGGTCTTCAATAACAATAAGAGAAGAATGCCCACATATACGTGGAAATTGAACAATGCTCTACTCAATGATAACCTGGTCAAGGAAGAAATAAAGAAAGAAATTAAAAACTTTTTAGAATTTAATGAAAATGAAGATACAACATACTCAAACTTATGGGACACAATGAAAGCTGTGCTAAGAGGAAAACTCATAGCGCTGAGTGCCTGCAGAAAGAAACAGGAAAAAGCATATGTCAGCAGCTTGACAGCACACCTAAAAGCTCTAGAACAAAAAGAAGCAAATACACCCAGGAGGAGTAGAAGGCAGGAAATAATCAAACTCAGAGCTGAAATCAACCAAGTAGAAACAAAAAGGACCATAGAAAGAATCAACAGAACCAAAAGTTGGTTCTTTGAGAAAATCAACAAGATAGATAAACCCTTAGCCAGACTAACGAGAGGACACAGAGAGTGCGTCCAAATTAACAAAATCAGAAATGAAAAGGGAGACATAACTACAGATTCAGAGGAAATTCAAAAAATCATCAGATCTTACTATAAAAACCTATATTCAACAAAACCTGAAAATCTGCAGGAAATGGACAATTTCCTAGACAGATACCAGGTATCGAAGTTAAATAGGGAACAGATAAACCAGTTAAACAACCCCATAACTCCTAAGGAAATAGAAGCAGTCATTAAAGGTCTCCCAACCAAAAAGAGCCCAGGTCCAGACGGGTTTAGTGCAGAATTCTATCAAGCCTTCATAGAAGACCTCATACCAATATTATCCAAACTATTCCACAAAATTGAAACAGATGGAGCACTACCGAATTCCTTCTACGAAGCCACAATTACTCTTATACCTAAACCACACAAAGACACAACAAAGAAAGAGAACTTCAGACCAATTTCCCTTATGAATATCGACGCAAAAATACTCAATAAAATTCTGGCAAACCGAATTCAAGAGCACATCAAAACAATCATCCACCATGATCAAGTAGGCTTCATCCCAGGCATGCAGGGATGGTTTAATATACGGAAAACCATCAACGTGATCCATTATATAAACAAACTGAAAGAACAGAACCACATGATCATTTCATTAGATGCTGAGAAAGCATTTGACAAAATTCAACACCCCTTCATGATAAAAATCCTGGAGAGAATAGGAATTCAAGGCCCATACCTAAACATAGTAAAAGCCATATACAGCAAACCAGTTGCTAACATTAAACTAAATGGAGAGAAACTTGAAGCAATCCCACTAAAATCAGGGACTAGACAAGGCTGCCCACTCTCTCCCTACTTATTCAATATAGTTCTTGAAGTTCTAGCCAGAGCAATCAGACAACAAAAGGAGATCTAAGGGATACAGATCGGAAAAGAAGAGGTCAAAATATCACTATTTGCAGATGACATGATAGTATATTTAAGTGATCCCAAAAGTTCCACCAGAGAACTACTAAAGCTGATAAACAACTTCAGCAAAGTGGCTGGGTATAAAATTAACTCAAATAAATCAGTTGCCTTCCTCTATACAAAAGAGAAACAAGCCGAGAAAGAAATTAGGGAAACGACACCCTTCATAATAGACCCAAATAATATAAAGTACCTCGGTGTGACTTTAACCAAGCAAGTAAAAGATCTGTACAATAAGAACTTCAAGACACTGAGGAAAGAAATTGTAGAAGACCTCAGAAGATGGAAAGATCTCCCATGCTCATGGATTGGCAGGATTAATATAGTAAAAATGGCCATTTTACCAAAAGCAATCTACAGATTCAATGCAATCCCCATCAAAATACCAATCCAATTCTTCAAAGAGTTAGACAGAACAATTTGCAAGTTCATCTGGAATAACAAAAAACCCAGGATAGCTAAAGCTATCCTCAACAATAAAAGGACTTCAGGGGGAATCACTATCCCTGAACTCAAGCAGTATTACAGAGCAATAGTGATAAAAACTGCATGGTATTGGTACAGAGACAGACAGATAGACCAATGGAATAGAATTGAAGACCCAGAAATGAACCCACACACCTATGGTCACTTGATTTTTGACAAAGGAGCCAAAACCATCCAATGGAAAAAAGATAGCATTTTTAGCAAATGGTGCTGGTTCAACTGGAGGGCAACATGTAGAAGAATGCAGATCGATCCATGCTTATCACCCTGTACAAAGCTTAAGTCCAAGTGGATCAAGGACCTCCACATCAAACCAGACACACTCAAACTAATAGAAGAAAAACTAGGGAAGCATCTGGAACACATGGGCACTGGATAAAATTTCCTGAACAAAACATCAATGGCTTATGCTCTAAGATCAAGAATCGACAAATGGAATCTCATAAAACTGGAAAGCTTCTGTAAGGCAAAGGACACTGTGGTTAGGACAAAACGGCAACGAACAGATTGGGAAAAGATCTTTACCAATCCTACAACAGATAGAGGCCTTATATCCAAAATATACAAAGAACTCAAGAAGTTAGGCCGCAGGGAAACAAATAACCCTATTAAAAAATGGGGTTCAGAGCTAAACAAAGAATTCACAGCTGAGGAATGCCGAATGGCTGAGAAACACCTAAAGAAATGTTCAACATCTTTAGTCATAAGCGAAATGCAAATCAAAACAACCCTGAGATTTCACCTCACACCAGTGCGATTGGCTAAGATCAAAAACTCAGGTGACAGCAGATGCTGGCGAGGATGTGGAGAAAGAGGAACACTCCTCCATTGTTGGTGGGATTGCAGACTGGTAAAACCATTCTGGAAATCAGTCTGGAGGTTCCTCAGAAAATTGGACATTGAACTGCCTGAGGATCCAGCTATACCTCTCTTGGGCATATACCCAAAAGATGCCTCAACATATAAAAGAGACACATGCTCCACTATGTTCATCGCAGCCTTATTTATAATAGCCAGAAAATGGAAAGAACCCAGATGCCCTTCAACAGAGGAATGGATACAGAAAATGTGGTACATCTACACAATGGAATATTACTCAGCTATCAAAAACAACGAGTTTATGAAATTCGTAGGCAAATGGTTGGAACTGGAAAATATCATCCTGAGTGAGCTAACCCAATCACAGAAAGACATACATGGTATGCACTCATTGATAAGTGGCTATTAGCCCAAATGCTTGAATTACCCTAGATCCCTAGAACAAACGAAACTCAAGACAGATGATCAAAATGTGAATGCTTCACTCCTTCTTTAAATGAGGAAAAAGAATACCCTTGGCAGGGAAGGGAGAGGCAAAGATTAAAACAGAGACTGAAGGAACACCCATTCGGAGCCTGCCCCACATGTGGCCCATACATATACAGCCACCCAATTAGACAAGATGGATGAAGCAAAGAAGTGCAGACCGACAGGAGCCGGATGTAGATCGCTCCTGAGAGACACAGCCAGAATATAGCAAATACAGAGGCGAATGCCAGCAGCAAACCACTGAACTGAGAATAGATCCCCTATTGAAGGAATCAGAGAAAGAACTGGAAGAGCTTGAAGGGGCTCGAGACCCCAAAAGTACAACAATGCCAAGCAACCAGAGCTTCCAGGGACTAAGCCACTACCTAAAGACTATACATGGACTGACCCTGGACTCTGACCCCATAGGTAGCAATGAATATCCTAGTAAGAGCACCAGTGGAAGGGGAAGCCCTGGGTCCTGCTAAGACTGAACCCCCAGTGAACTAGTCTATGGGGGGAGGGCGGCAATGGGGGGAGGGTTGGGAGGGGAACACCCATAAGGAAGGGGAGGGGGGAGGGGGATGTTTGCCCAGAAACCGGGAAAGGGAATAACACTCGAAATGTATATAAGAAATACTCAAGTTAATAAAAAAAAAAAAAGAGTAATTGTGGCTTCATAGAAGGAATTCGGGAGTGATCCATCTGTTTCAATTTTGTGGAATACTTTGGATAATATTGGTATGAGGTCTTCTATGAAGGTTTGATAGAATTCTGCACTAAACCCGTCTGGATCTGGGCTCCTTTTGGTTGGGAGACCTTTAATGACTGCTTCTATTTCCTTAGGAGTTATGGGGTTGTTTAACTGGTTTATCTGTTCCTGATTTAACTTCGGTACCTGGTATCTGTCTAGGAAATTGTCCATTTCCTGCAGATTTTCAGGTTTTGTTGAATATAGGCTTTTATAGTAAGATCTGATGATTTTTTGAATTTCCTCTGAATCTGTAGTTATGTCTCCCTTTTCATTTCTGATTTTGTTAATTTGGACACACTCTCTGGGTCCTCTCGTTAGTCTGGCTAAGGGTTTATCTATCTTGTTGATTTTCTCAAAGAACCAACTTTTGGTTCTGTTGATTCTTTCTATGGTCCTTTTTGTTTCTACTTGGTTGATTTCAGCTCTGAGTTTGATTATTTCCTGCCTTCTACTCCTCCTGGGTGTATTTGCTTCTTTTTGCTCTAGAGCTTTTAGGTGTGCTGTCAAGCTGCTGACATATGCTCTTTCCTGTTTCTTTCTGCAGGCACTCAGCGCTATGAGTTTTCCTCTTAGCACAGCTTTCATTGTGTCCCATAAGTTTGGGTATGTTGTACCTTCATTTTCATTAAATTCTAAAAAGTTTTTAATTTCTTTCTTAGTTCTTCCTTGACTAGGTTATCATTGAGGAGAGCATTGTTCAATTTCCACGTATATGTGGGCATTCTTCCCTTATTGTTATTGAAGACCAGTTTTAGGCCGTGGTGGTCTGATAGCACGCATGGGATTATTTCTATCTTTCTGTACCTGTTGAGGCCCGTTTTTTGACCAACTATATGGTCAATTTTGGAGAATGTACCATGAGGAGCTGAGAAGAAGGTATATCCTTTTGCTTTAGGATAGAATGTTCTATAAATATCCGTTAAGTCCATTTGGCTCATGACTTCTCTTAGTCTGTCTACGTCTCTGTTTAATTTCTGTTTCCATGATCTGTCCATTGATGAGAGTGGGGTGTTGAAATCTCCCACTATTATTGTGTGAGGTGCAATGTGTGTTTTGAGCTTTAGTAAGGTTTCTTTTACGTATGTAGGTGCCCTTGTATTTGGGGCATAGATAGTTAGGATTGAGAGTTCATCTTGGCGGATTTTTCCTTTGATGAATATGAAGTGTCCTTCCTTATCTTTTTTGATGACTTTTAATTGAAAATTGATTTTATTTGATATTAGAATGGCTACTCCAGCTTGCTTCTTCTGACCATTTGCTTGGAAAGTTGTTTTCCAGCCTTTCACTCTGAGGTAGTGTCTGTCTTTGTCTCTGAGGTGTGTTTCCTGCAGGCAGCAGAATGCAGGGTCCTCGTTGCGTATCCAGTTTGTTAATCTATGTCTTTTTATTGTGGAGTTGAGGCCATTGATGTTAGAGATATTAAGGAATAGTGATTATTGCTTCCTGTTATATTCATATTTGGATGTGAGGTTATGTTTGTGTGCTTTTCTTCTCTTTGTTTTGTTGTCAAGACGATTAGTTTCTTGCTTCTTCTAGGGTATAGCTTGCCTCCTTATGTTGGGCTTTACCATTTATTATCCTTTGTAGTGCTGGATTTGTAGAAAGATATTGTGTAAATTTGGTTTTGTCATGGAATATCTTGGTTTCTCCATCTATGTTAATTGAGAGTATTGCAGGATACAGTAACCTGGGCTGGCATTTGTGTTCTCTTAGGGTCTGTATGACATCAGTCCAGGATCTTCTGGCCTTCATAGTTTCTGGCGAAAAGTCTGGTGTGATTCTGATAGGTCTGCCTTTATATGTTACTTGACCTTTTTCCCTTACTGCTTTTAATATTCTTTCTTTATTTTGTGAGTTTGGTGTTTTGACAATTATGTGACGGGAGGTGTTTCTTTTCTGGTCCAATCTATTTGGAGTTCTGTAGGCTTCTTGTATGTCTATGGGTATCTCTTTTTTTAGGTTAGGGAAGTTTTCTTCTATGATTTTGTTGAAGATATTTACTGGTCCTTTGAGCTGGGAGTCTTCACTCTCTTCTATACCTATTATCCTTAGGTTTGATCTTCTCATTGAGTCCTGGATTTCCTGTATGTTTTGGACCAGTACATTTTCTGCTTTACATTATCTTTGACAGTTGAGTCAATGATTTCTATGGAATCTTCTGCTCCTGAGATTCTCTCTTCCATCTCTTGTATTCTGTTGGTGAAGCTTGTATCTACAGCTCCTTGTCTCTTCTTTTGGTTTTCTATATCCAGGGTTGTTTCCATGTGTTCTTTCTTGATTGCTTCTATTTCCATTTTTAATTCCTTCAACTGTTTGATTGTGTTTTCCTGGAATTCTTTCAGGGATTTTTTCGATTCCTCTCTGTAGGCTTCTACTTGTTTATTAATGTTTTCCTGTGTTTCTCTAAGGGAGTTCTTCACGTCTTTCTTGAAGTCCTCCAGCATCATGATCAAATATGATTTTGAAACTAGATCTTGCTTTTCTGGTGTGTTTGGATATTCCATGTTTATTTTGGTGGGAGAATTGGGCTCCGATGATGCCATGTAGTCTTGGTTTCTGTTGCTTGGGTTCCTGTGCTTGCCTCTCGCCATCAGATTATCTCTAGTGTTACTTTGTTCTGCTATTTCTGACAGTGGCTAGACTGTCCTATAAGCCTGTGTGTCAGGAGTGCTGTAGACCTGTTTTCCTGTTTTCTTTCAGCCAGTTATGGGGACAGAGTGTTCTGCTTTCGGGCGTGTAGTTTTTCCTCTCTACAGGTCTTCAGCTGTTCCTGTGGGCCTGTGTCTTGAGTTCACCAGGCAGGTCACTTGCAGCAGAAAATTTGGTCTTACCTGTGGTCCCGAGGCTCAAGTTTGCTCGTGGGGTGCTGCCCACGAGCTCTCTGTGGCGGCAGCAACCAGGAAGATCTGCGCCGCCCTTTCCGGGAGCTTCCGTGCACTAGGGTTCCAGATGGCGTTTGGTGTTTTCCTCTGGGGTCCGAGATGTGTGAGCAGAGTGCAGTCTCTTCTGGTTTCCCAGGCGTGTCTGCCTCTCTGAAGGTTTAGCTCTCCCTCCCACGGGATTTGGGTGCAGAGAACTGTTTATCTGGTCTGTTTCCTTCAGGTTCAGGCGGTGTCTCAGGCACAGGGGTCCTGCCGCTTCTGGGCCCTCCCCTACGGGAACCCAGAGGCTTTATACAGTTTCCTCTTGGGCCAGGGATGTGGGCAGGGGTGGGCAGTGTTGGTGGTCTCCTCCACTCTGCAGCCTCGGGAGTGCCCACCTGGCCAGGCGGTGAGGTCTCTCTCCCACGGGGTTTGGGAGCAGAGAGCTGCTGCGGGCCGGGATCTGCAGGTGTGGGACTTCCGGTAAACACAAGAAGTGCCTAAATATTTCATTTTTATGCACTCACCTCTATTAATCTGCTGAACACCACCACGCTCAATAAATATTTCATTTTTATGCACTCACCTCTATTAATCTGCTGAACACCACCACGCTCAATATCTTGCCTTCAACCAGTATTAAACCCATGGTGAGCAATACTATATAGCATATATGGGTCGATTGGTATTTGATATAAATTTCTGGTTCTATGAGGCAACGTATCGATTTCACAAAGGATGATTGGTTGTGCATCACAGGGCAACTGGAGTCAGTGGCTCTGGTCAGCGTGGTTGAAGTCAGCCTGTAGGCTTTTGTTTCCTCTCCTACTGCCTCCACATGGGCCACTTGTTACTTGCTCTGGTTTATCGGTTTGCTTTCCATTGCTGGGATAAAACACCATGACCAAAAGCAACTTGGACAGGAAAGGGTTTGTTTGACTATCAGGTTGCAGTTCATTACTGAGGGAAGCCAAGGCAGGAACTTAGTGCAGGAACCCAGAGAGGACATTATTGGCTGCCTTCTCTCTAGCGTCCACCTATGACCACCCACAGTATAGAAGAAACAAAGAAGCAAGATTGTTCAACCTATCATTTCTAAGAGTGGTCACCAAACTCCTTCAAGATAGTCTCCTCCATTTCACAACAGAAATTGGCCAGACTTAGATACAACTCAGAACTCCCCATTGGTTGAAAAGGAGAAGCTCTCCTCCTCAGAATGGAGAAATTTGTGGATATAAAACTACCAAACTATAGAAAGCCAGTCATTGAGTATACACATCCCATAGCACAGCAGAATAGAGAGAAAGGCCTAGAACACAGGCAGCAGCCCTGGGTGACTTGTACCCAAAGGCCTGCCTCCCCTAACTCTGGACAAATGGGTCTCTATTCCCTTTCATCAACTTGATTTTTCTTTTCATGATTTAGAAGGCAAATGCACTGTTAGCATCCTGTCTCCAATGTGCTACAGGTAATTGGACAGTTGGAGGTGGAGGCAACTTCTTACATGGAAATCATCTTCTTCATTGTACAGCAGGTCACCTCATCTCAAATCCATGCACCTGCTGTACTTTCTTGTGAAATGGACCAGCAGATAAGTTGCCACCGTTTCTCTCTACACTCGTTGTCCTTGGCTTCAATCTCTCCCTGGTATTTGTGACTGAATGCAAAAACTTTGATCTGGCCATGGTTTGCCAGAGATCTCCTTCACTGGCTGTTATACCTTCATCTTCTCCAGCTGACCTTGTTGAAAGAGGGGCTGAGGTTTACACCTCCTCCGTCACTGACCCACAGGTCCCTGAGATAAGTAGAGCCAGAAGCAGGTCCTCCTCAATGGCAGAAACCGAAGTGGATGCTCTGGGTGGGCCTGTCAGTGACAAGCCCAGCCTGACTGATCTGCTGACCACAACTGCCTCCAGACTCCTGCTGCCACTACACTGCCCACACATCCCTCAACAGAGCCCTGTTATGGTTGTTATCTCTCTACTATGGCTTTCATAATAAATCCAAGAACCTTAACCCATCATCAGAGGCTTCAGTCACTCTGCCAGCTCCCATCCTTAATGCACTCAAGGCCATCACTTCCTTTGCCCTGCCTCTGCCTGCCCTCCTTGCTCTACTCCTGAGCGGCAAAGCTTAGGTGATGTCAGACTGACCTGAGTCTATAGTCTCCTGAGGTAGCCATGATGATGGACTGAGTTTTCCTGTAGCGAGGATGCCACAACTTCTGAAGCCACCTCTGCAGTCCCATTCTTGTCCCCTTTCTCTCCTTTAACTTCTGAAGCCAACTCTGCAGTCCCATTCTTGTCCCCTTTCTCTCCTTTAACTTCTGAAGCCACCTCTGCAGTCCCATTCTTGTCCCATTTTTCTCCTTTATGGAGGGTCCAGTTCCACTCTAGTCCCCAAGCAGCTAGGCTGAACCAAGTGTGAGTAAGCAAAGTTTTCTGGGAGACTTCTTTGCTTCCAGAGTGGAGGGCAATAATCCCAAGAGAATGGACCAAAAATAGAAGGGTAGGGATTTTGAACATGGGGAGCAGTTTGCCTCTTCAGCCTGCTACCCAGGCCTTTTCTGAGAGAAACAATGTCCAGATAGAGCAATTCTTGACCTTCCCATCCAAGCACACGGGACATGGGAAAGCGAGAGAGAGAGAGAGAGAGAGAGAGAGAGAGAGAGAGAGAGAGAGAGAGAGAAATTAAACTGGGGACCTCACAGCTCTGACTCAGCTAAGAGTCCAGAATCTTGACTTCTTACTTCATTCTTTATCACAAAAGTTTGCAGAGTAGGTCCCCTAGAAGACCTTGGCACCATTAGGAATGACCCTTGACTTTTCAGCACACAAACCTTCCAAAAAGTATTGTGTCATGTGAACTTAATTTGAAAGAATAACATAAAAGACAAATAATTTAACCCCTTAACATCCCAAGATAAACTGTCCTAAAAGCATAGTCCAGTTCACCAAGTGTTTGCTCAGATCTCTGTTCAGTGACTGCCTGAACCATTGCTCTAGCTGGCAGTGAGACCCTGGTTTCCTGGGAACTCCTGTATTTAATGGCTTCATCTGCCTCTGTTCATTCCTCTGCCGCCTTGTCATGTAGTCTAGGTACCAGGCCTCCCTGCATCCACCACCACCAGATCACTGCCCTGGCACAACATCGCTGTTACATATTTGCCCTAAAATATAGGCCAAAATCGTGATGAATATTTTATAATTAATAATTTTATTTGCCTTCTTGGAAATTTGAAAATCTTTTCAAGAACCACTTCGTTGGCCCGAGTCTGTTAATAAAAGACGCCCAAAGAAATTTGTGCTGAGGTCTCTCTTCCTCCTGTGAGTTTTGCTACGCAAGCAAAGGCATGCTGATATCTTTGAAGCTATGGGTGTTCCCCTTAGAATTACAATGATGAAGGTGGCATCTCCCCCACAGAAACCATTAGCAAGAAGCTCGCTCAGCACTTCATCCCTTCGCCCTCTCTTTGCTCAGGTTAGCCAATCAGAGTCAGATGGAATGGAAGTCACCATGAAACAATAATGCCTTTTCTCTGTCTCTCGGCCGACTTGACATTTTGCTGGCAGCCTTCAGAACACTTCACACTTCTCTGAGGAAAAAAAATGTTGAAAGCAATTTGTAGTTCCTCGACACATATAATAAATAGGTTTTCAAAACAATATCCTTCAGAATCGCCAGCAGTATCCAGACTGAGTGAGACACCGTTTCGCCTCTGTTGGTTTCCTTGGAAAGATATTACTAATAATTATAAAGACTGCAAAGATTGGTGTAGCACTTGAATTACAATAAATCTGATTTTTTTCTGTGACTAACATGTCATTGCTTCCCGAAATATGTTCCAGAAATGGCAGTATCCTGGTATCCTATTATTTCTTTTAGTTTGGTTTTATATCTAGAAATTCAAAACTGCTTGGGCAGATGAGGCATGCTGTCTGCCAATCCACTGCTATTATGGTGGTGATGTACACCATTTCTTTCTGGACCCACCCCTGCTCTGAGGTCCATGGACACTGAGATGAGCCAATGCCCATTTGTAAAGGGGAACATATAACTTGAGTATATTCTGTATGTCATTCTCCTGGATACAATGACTGGCTTAGGGATGGTCACAGGAGAACAAACAGAGCCAACAGGGTGCAGACACATGCTAAATCTCCCAGAGAGAGAAGCGATGTTTCATTTAAATTTCTGCATTTGATCCTGAAGGAAGACTATGATACTTTATTGCCATCATCATGTTACCACATACATGGCCTGAGATGGTAACCAAATAGCAATGGATTTAAAAAAAAGCTTTATAAATGCTGGTTGAGCCTCATGTGGATCTATGTCAGAACTTGGGCTCTGAACTGTGTTAGATTTCTCTAAAGGTAAACTTATTTAAGAATCTATAGTTTCTGGGAGCAGCTCTGTCCACCCATTTCTGCTTAGGTCCTTTTTCATTATTTTAGTTTTAGTAGCTTACCCGTTGATGGTTTTCTTTATTTTTCACGCATCCTTAGTTTACCTTAATCGCCCCCCGCATCTCCTCCTCTGCACCATGTCCACACTCCATCTCCTCACTTAACCCTTCCCCCACACAGTATCCTGTCTTCCACTTTTATTTCAAAGATAGACATAGACCATGAGTCCTACACTGTAGAATGGCTGTGAAAGAAGGGACCACTGATGATAGAGACAAGTCAGTAATGGGAGTTCTGTTCTCTGACCCGAAGCCTGATCCATGGGG
Source organism: Rattus norvegicus (assembly GCF_021556685.1). Lineage (NCBI taxonomy): Eukaryota > Metazoa > Chordata > Mammalia > Rodentia > Muridae > Rattus > Rattus norvegicus. The sequence continues at coordinate 105,756,142 of NC_141541.1, read as the reverse complement.
GTGGGGGGGTGAGAATCACAATTATCTGAGGCTGGGGAAGTCGTCGGCCCTAATGTAGAAGCTGTTATTTTGCTAAGTGGCCAGGATGTGCCCAACATGTTGTTTCCTAAAGACTTATGTAGATGCTCATAGATTAGTGCCACTATCAGCTTTGGTCCAAGAACTTTCTTCTCGCAGTGGCCAATACTAACTACAGAGATGCATAAGTGGTCACAGTGCTGAGAATAAAACCTTGCTGAATGCTCCACCATATGGAGAATGTCACTGAAGATAGAGAAGAAAGAATGATAGAGTCAGTGGAAGGAGAGGGGTGAGGCAGCCTGATGCTGTTCCCTTTTATTTTTTAACATTACACTTGGGAAGTTATTTTTTTAATTAATCAGTATACATATGATTTTAATAAAGTAGTTTCTCATAAAGAATGCATAATTCATCCATAACTGCTCACCATCCTTTTTTTTATTGGATATATTTCTTTATTTACATTTCAAATGTTATTCCCTTTCCAGGTTTCCTATCCATAAGCCTTCTAACCCCTCACCCTCCCCCATAAGGGTGTTCCCCCCCCATCCACCTCCTCTTACTGCCCCCCTCAACATTCTCCTGCACTGGGGGTCCAACCTTGACAGGACCAAGGACTTCCACTTCCACTGGTGCCCCAACAAGGCTATTCTCTGCTACCTATGCAGTTGGAGCCCTGAGTCAGTCCATGCATAGACTTTGGGTAGTGGTTTAGTCACAGGAAGCTCTGGTTGATTGACATTGTTGTTCTTATGGAGTTGCAAGACCTTGCAGCTCTTTCAGTCCTTTCTCTAATTTCTCCAACGAGGATCCCATTCTCAGTTCAGTGGTTTGCTGCTAGCATTGACCTCTGTATTGGGCATGCTCTGGTTGTGTCTCTCAGGAGAGATCTATATCTGGTCCCTTTCAGCATGTACTTTTTAGCTTCATCAATCTTATCTAGTTTTGGTTGCTGTATATATGTGGGCCACATGTAGGGCAGGCTCTGAATGGCCATTCCTTCAGTCGCTCCATGTCCCGTCCTATGAATGTTTTTGTTCCCCCTTTTAAGAAGAAGTGGAAGCATCCACATTTTGGTCATCCTTCTTCTTGAGCTTCCTGTGGTCTGTGGATTGCATCTTGGGTAATTCGGGCTTTTCAGCTAATATCTACTAATCAATGAGTGCATACCATGTGTGTTTTGCTGTGATTGGGTTACCTCACTCAGGATGATATTTTCTACTTCATTCCATTTGCCTATGAATTTCATGAAGTCATTGTTTTTGATTGCTGAGTAGTACTCCATTGTGTAGGTTACCCCATTTTTTTAATCCATTCCTCTGTTGAAGGGCATCTGGATTGTTTCCAGCTTCTGGCTATTATAAATAAGGCTGCTATGAATATAGTGTAGCATGTGTCTTTGTTGTATGTTGGAGCATCTTTTGGGTATATGCCCAGGAGAGGTATAGCTGGGTCCTCAAGTAGTGCAATGTCCAACTTTCTAAGGAACCTCCAGACTGATTTCCAGAGTGGTTGTACCAGTTTGCAATCCCACCAACAATGAAGGAGTGTTCCTCTTTCTCCACATCCTTGCCAGCATCTGTTGTCACCTGAGTTTTTATCTTAGCCATTCTGACTGGTGTGAGGTGGGTTCTCAGGGTTGTTTTGATTTGCATTTCCAAATGACTAAGGATGTTGAAAATTTCTTTAGGTTCTTCTCAGCCATTCAATATTCCTCAGCTGAGAATTCTTTGTTTAGCTCTGTAATCCATTTTTAACAGGATTATTTGGCTCTCTGGAGTCTAACTTCTTGAGTTCTTTGTATATTTGGGATATTAGACCTCTATCTGATGTAGGATTGGTAAAGATCTTTTTCTGATCTATTGGCTGCCATTTTGTCTAATGACAGTGTCCTTTGCCTTACAGAAAGAAGCTTTGCAGTTGTATGAGGTCTCGTTTGTCATTGCCAGCTTGATCATATGGCAACTGAGGCTGCCCAAGTAAGACCCATGCAAGACTGGACCTCTCAACATGACTGTAGGCATCAATGGGAGAAGCCCTTGGTCTTGTCAAGGCTCAATGACCCAATGTAGGGGAATGTCAGGGTGGGGAGGTGGCAAGAAGTGGGTGATTGGTAGGGGAAACACCCTCATAGAAGCACGGGGAGGGCTGCTGGGATAGAGGGTTTATGGAGGGGAAACTAGGAAAGGGATAACATTTGAAAAAACTGAGAGCAATGGTGGGGAAGAACCTTTTATAAATGCATATATGTGTGTGTGTGTGTGTGTGTGTGTGTGTGTGTGTGTGTGTGTGTACATGCATGTGTGTGTGTGTGTAATGGTTGTGAGCAACCATGTGGTTGTTGGGAATTGAACTCAGGACCTCTAGAAGAGCAGTCAGTGCTCTTAACCACTAGGCCATCTCTACAGTCCCAAGAAGAATCTTAAAGACTCCTTCCATGAGGACTTGTTTGCAGATAATGAGCCCCACCCCTCCCTGAGCATCTATAAGTACTTGATGGTCAGTGAAGAGAAAGATATTTTCTTAAGTTCTGTAGCCACTGCTAAAGAGCCCACACTGTGATAAATAATTCCCCACACAGGACCCTATGAACAATTCCTATGACAATCATTGGGGCATCAAAATAAATAAACAAAGAAATAAAGGTGTGAAAGTAGGAGTAGGTAAGAAACGGATCAGGCTCAGTGGGAGCATTGGGGGAACAGGAGAAGGTGAGGGGGAAATGTGATAAAAATGCATTATCTGTATGTATGAAGGTGCTATAATGAAACCCATTATTATGTGTAACAAGCAGTTATTGATAAAATGTTTAAGATATATTACTAGCAATATATGCTCAAGAAATTTTCTTTTATTCAGTTTTATCTATGTATTCATATATTCCTTTTATATACATTTGTTTTTTCTGGTTTTGAATGCATTATAATAAACCTATTTATTCAAGATGAAGTGGGGTTTTGGATTTGTGTCTTATTCAAGGGTTCATTCTTAAAACTTATAAAATGTATGAATAAGAAGGAAGTGAGTGAAGAAAAGAAGGAAGAAATGAGGAAGAGGAACAGAAGGAGGAGGAGGGTGAGGAGGAGGAGGAGGAGGAGGAGGAGGAGGAGATTTTTCCTCCACCTGGGATAGATAGAAACTTTGGACTCTATTGGACTATGGAGAAGTCAAGGGTCAGGAGACTCTTCCTCCACTACAAAGACAAGCAATACAGGAAGACCTAGGGCACATAAGTTACCACTCTACTTCTACTTCCCCCAAACCAAAGTTCTAACCTGGAACAGATGTTTGGAGGAGAAAGTTGGCAATTGTGATATTGCTAGTAGACAGAACTGAATTCTGGGTCAAAGGCCAGAGGGTAAAAAGAGTCACTTGATAGTGATGATGGCTGCAAGCCATAAAGCTAATACAATCACACACCATTAGGAATCAAGTAGCAAAGTGTCAACATTTGTAAAGTAAAATCACAGGAAACACAAGGACAACCTGACAAAAAGTAAAAAAAAAGTAACAAAGGGTTTTAATGTCCCTTTTTAGCTCTCTGACAAAGGAAGCATAAGAAAATAAGGAAGCAAAACATGGGAACAATATCCTGAAAATTGTGTCTTTCTAGGTTGCTATGGTGCATTTGCAAAATTACCATCTTTTAAACATAAATCCCAAGAAGCTGTTATAATACAAACCTCATTCCAAGCCTGCAGTACAATGAAGCAATAAATAAGTAACAAATACAGAAATGTAGAAAAGCCTAGGCTTTAGAAATCGGGGGGATGGGAAATCTCTCTTAATTAACTATTGAATCAGAAATAATAGATATATTGTAACTGTTAACCATCTAGAATAAAAAAGTGAAGCAATAACATTATAAATTAGAGCCAGGCCAGGGCACATTCAAAGCAAAGTTTTACTGAACATATGAACATGCAACATAGAAATCTAAAAGGGACTGAAAATAATTTAAAGTAGTCAAGGAAAATAAAAACTGAAAGAAAATAAATTGGTAATCCACTCATAATAGAAATAAATATTTTAATTTTAAAATTTAAATAATGGAGTTAAATATGTTATGAACAGATTCTTTGGATAAAAGATCATAATAACTAATATATAACATTAGTTAATCTAATCAAGGGTAAAATAGAGAACCTATAGAATTAGAAAATTAATAGTTAATAAAGAAAAATCCAAAGTGCTGATGAAATCTAAACACACGTAGAATATTTGCCCAGAAATATGTTAGGCACTTTAAAATGTTAATGAAATTTATGGGTTCTTTTTTCAAATAAAAATATAAAATACAAAATTAATGAAAGAAAGAAGCCAGGGAAGGAACTAAGAATTTGTCTAGAGTCCCCTTAGCATTGTTCACATCCCAAAACACTACAACTGAGTGATTTTAGATATGAATAAAGCAAATATTTGGTAAAGATAACTCTAATATTTTGGTTAAAATTGTCCTGAAGAAGACACAAAGGATGATATCCTTACCAGGATGAAGGAAGTCCTGACCATAGTTGAAGAGCAGGTGAAATGGAAGAAATGATTGTAGTCATAATTGGAAAATGCAATAGAGCTTTGGCTCATGCTTTGTCAACTTCACACAACCCAAAATTACCTGAAAGAAGACACTCAACTGAGGAACTGTCTAGATAAGGCTCTCCTGTGACCATGTCTGCTCATGGAGAAAAAACAAAACTCCAAACTAGCAATGATCAGGAAACTCACTGCTTCAAAGAGTCACACAGAAATGAAGAAAGTCACAAACTCAGCTAGAATAATTAGGTAACAAAGGAAGTATAAGAAATAATACAATAAAAAATAAGGATAGAAATCAATAAAAGAAACACAACTCAGAAAGGAAACAAAACCAAGTTGCTTCTCTTTTTTGAACCAAGTCTCACTATGTAGCCCTGGCTAGCCTGGAACTTGCTGTGTGCATCAAGCTAGCCTCAAATTCACAAAGATAACCTGCCCCTACTTCTCAAGTGCTTGGATTGAAGGGCTGATCCACCAGGCCTGGTATCTAAGTTGTTTTTTTTAAAACATTAATAAATTGAAAATATTCTACTAACAGAATAAAAAAAAGTAAGTATGCTTTTAGTGTTACAGATCAAAGCAGGACTGTTCTTACAGATCTTATAATACTCAAAAATAGAAAATTATGAATAATATTCAGGAAAACAGATAATTTTCTTTGAAAATACATCCTATCTCAACCAGAAAAGATTTAATACAAAATATGAATAGCCCCATGACTATTAGATATATAATTTATAATTTTTTTAGTTCTTCAAGGAAAATTCAAATAATGGATGATCTCACTGGTAAGTTAAGAAAATGAAAACATATCATTTGAATATCTCAATGGGAACAAGAATTTTTCTTGACAAAACATAACATCTATTTTAATTTTCAAAATAGAAGTGGAAGAAAGTTATAATAATTCACAGTCAACGTGGCAAAGACATTCCCTACCACCATCTCTATTCAACATTTTACTGGAAGCCCTGGAAACAGAAATAAGCTGATACCTTTACAAAACTTATGATGTAAGAAGTAAAATGTTCATGCACAGATGACATGTGTGCAAACTCCTAAGAGTCTGCATTAAATTACCATAATCAATAAATGTATTCAACAAGATCCTAGTATACAGGCTCAATGTATAACAATCAAGTATAGCAGTGAATCATTGGAAATTTAAAAACATTACAATACTGTTGACATATTTTAGGGATATTTTAATGAATAATATGAAATACTATTGCGGTTTTAATGACTCTGTTTTAATGGAAATATTGAGATCCAGGAATAACAGAATTCAGTGGTAGTAAATCATGAGACACAGGATTAGTTTAGTTAAAACACAGAGGTGAAATGGCAACCAGAATGTTCTGACTTTGTGGAACTTTTAGTATTGCCTAATTGATTATAGCATCCCTATGGATAAAATAGGTTGCGAGCCTACAGAAGCATTAACTGTGTGGCTGTACATGCTTATAGCAGGCAAGAGGGAGTTTGGTGAGCCCTTGTAGGGAGACACTGCCTCTTGCCATTTCCTAAGGCTCCTTGGGATACATCCACAGGTAAGCCTCTCCACACCCATAAAGATTTGTGGCCATTTATAAGGTCTGTTTATCACCTGGAGGAAGCTATGTGGAACTTTGAGGCTGTTGGATATTAGCCGTAGATAGAGGCTGAGAACTCAATCACTGCACTGCACACTTAATACTTAGGCTCACAGAGGGACAGTGATTGTTTGGGGTTGACTAGCTCTCATTACATGGCCAATGAGCCTACAAATGCACTTGGTGGTTAGTCCCCATTCTTTAATGTAGAACCAGCACAGACAGGCTCAGAACCTAGGGACTTGAGCTGTAAAGTGGGAATTACTATGGTATAAAGAACAGATGGATCCCCTGGGACCTCCTCTCTCTACTAAAATAGTCAATCAAAAATAAATATTTCATCTCATCAAAAATGAGAGAAATTGAGGATTTCAAGAATAACACAGTTGCCAGGAGCGCCTACACAACTGAGAGCAGAGGTAAGACCAACTCTTTTGCACCAAGCAACCCACCTGGAGGCTTCAGGTCACACAAACAGAAATCAGTTCCCAGATCAGGCTGAAAGAAAACAGCTCTACAGAAGGACTGAGAAGTACACAGGCCTACAGGAGAATCGAGCCACTGTCAGAGGCAGCAAGAAAAGCTAATACCAGAGACAACCTGATGGTAAGAGGTAAGCGCAGGAACCTAAGCAACAGAAACCAAGATTATTTAGCATCATCAGAGCCCAGTTTTCCCACCAAAGAAAATACTGGATCTCCAAACACACTGGAAAAGCAAGATTTGGATTTGAAATCACATTTTATGATGATGATAGAGAACATTCAGAAGGACATAAATAACTCCCTTAAAGAAATACAGGACAACACGAGTAAACAAGGAGAAGCCCTTAAAGAGGAAACACAAAAATCCCTTAAAAATTACAGAAAAACATAACCAAACAGGTGAAGGAATTGAACAAAACATTCCAGGATTTTAAAATGGAAATAGAAATAATAAAGAAAGCACAAAGGGACACAACCCTGGAGATAGAAAACCTAGGGAAGAGATCAGGAATCATAGATGCAAGCATCACCAACAGAATACAAGAGATAGAAGAGAGACTCTCAGGGGAAGAAGATACCATAGAAAACATCAACACAACAATCAAAGATAATGTAAAATGCAAAAAGCTCCTAGTCCAAAACATCCAGGAAATCCAGTACACAACAAGAAGATCAAACCTAAGGATAATAGGTATAGAAGAGAGTGAAGAGTCTGAACTTGAAGGGCCAGTAAATATTTTCAACAAAATTATACAAGAAAACTTCCCTAACCTAAAGAAATAGATACCCATAAACATACAAGAAGCATGCAGAACTCCAAATAGATTGGACCAGAAAAGAAATCCCTCCTCTCACATAATAGTCAAAACACCAAATGTACAAAACAAAGAAAGAATATTAAAAACAGTAAGGGAAAAAGGTCAAGTAACATAGAAAGGCAGACCTATCAGATTATACCAGACTTCTCACCAGAGACTATAAAAGACAGAAGATCCTGGGCAGATGTCATACAGACCTTAAGAAAACACAAATGCCAGTCTAGGCTACTATATCCAGCAAAACACTCAATTAACATAGATGGAGAAGCCAAAATATTTCATGAGAAAACCAACTTTACACAATATCTTTCTACAAATCGATCCCTACAAAGGATAATAGATGGAAAACTCCAACACAAGGAGGGAAAATATGCCCTAGAAAAAGCAAGAAAGTAATCTCTTGCAATGAAACCAAAAGAAGAAAGACACACAAACATAATTCCACCTCTGACAAGAAAAATAATGGGAAGCAACAATCACTCTTAACATCAATGGACTCAATTCCCCAATAAAAAGACATAGACTAACAGACTAGACATAAAGAGGACCCAGCATTTTGCTGCATACAGGAAACACACCTCAGGGACAAAGACAGACACTACCTCTGAGTAAAAGGCTAGAAAACAACTTTCCAAGCAAATGTTCAGAAAAGCAAGCTGGAGTAGCCATTCTAATAACAAATAAAATCGACTTTCAACCAAAAGTCATCAAAAAAGATAAGGAAAGACACTTCATATTCATTAAAGGAAAAATCCACCAAGATGAACTCTCAATCCTAAATATCTATGCTCCAAATGCAAGGGTTTAGTAAGATTCTTTTAAAAAAATCTTACTAAAGCTCAAAGAACAAATTGCACCTCACACAATAATAGTAGGAGATTTCAACACCCCACTCTCATCAACGGACAGATCATGGGAACAGAAATTAAACAGATACATAGAGAAACTAACAGAAGTTATGAACCAAATGGACTTAACAGGTATTTATAGAACATTTCATCCTAAAACAAAAGAATATAACTTCTTCTCAGCACCACATGGTACCTTCTCCAAAATTGACCATGTAATCAGTCACAGGCCTCAACAGATACAAGAAGATAGAAATAATCCCATGCATCCCATCAGATCCCCATGGACTAAGGCTGATCTTCACTAACAACAAAAACAACAAAAAGACCACATATTCATGGGAGTTGAATAACTCCCTACTCAATGATAACTTAGTCAAGGAAGAAATAAAGAAATTAAAGACGTCTTAGAATTTAATAAAAATGAAGATACAACATACCCAAACTTATGGGATACAATGAAAGCAGTGCTAAGAGGAAAACCATTAATTCTGAGTGCCTCCAAAAACAAATAGGAGAAAGCATACATTAGCAGCTTGACAGCACACCTAAAAGCTCTAGAACAAGAAGAAGCAAATACACCCAAGAGGAATAGAAGGCAGGAAATAATCAAACTCAGGGCTGAAATCAACCATATAGAAACAAAAAGAACTATACAAGGAATCAACAAAACTAGGAGCTGGTTCTTTGAGAAAATCAACCAGATAAATAAACCCTTAGCTAGACTAACCAGAAAGCTCAGAGAGTGTATCCAAATTAAAGAAATCAGAAATGAAAAGGAAGACATAACAATAGAATCTGAGGAAATTCAAAAAATCATCAGATCCTACTAAATAAAGCCTATATTCGACAAAACTGGAAAATCTGGATGAAATGGACAATTTTCTAGAAAAATACAAAGTACTAAAGTTAAATCAGGATCTATTAAAGAAATAAAAGCAGTTGTTAAAAGCCTCCCAACCAAAAAGAGCCCAGGACCAGATGGTTTTAGTGCACAATTCTATCAGACCATCATAGAAGACCTCATACCAATACTGTCCAAACTATTCCACAAAATAGAAACAGACAGAGCACTACCCAATTCCTTCTATGAAGCCACAATTACACTTATACCTAAGCCACACAAAGACCCAACGAAGGAGGAGAACTTCAGACCAATTTCCCTTATGAATATTGACTCAAAAATACTCAATAAAATTCTCACAAACCAAATCTAAGAACACATCAAAACAATCATCCCTCATGATCAAGTAGGCTTCATCCCAAGGATGCAGGGATGGTTCAATATATGGAAATCCATCAACATAATCCACTATATAAACAAACTCAAAGAAAAAAACCACATGATCAGTTCATTAGATGCTGAGAAAGCATTTGACAAAATTAAACACCCCTTCATGATAAAAGTCCTGGAAAGATCAGGAAGTCAAGGCCCAAACATAAACATAGTAAAAGCCATATACAGCAGATCAGTAGCTATCGTTAAACCAAATGGAGAGAAACTTGAAACAATCCCACTAAGATCAGAAACTAGACAAGGCTGCCCACTCTCTTACTTATTCAGTATAGTAATTGAAGTCCTATCCAGAGCAATCAGACAACAAAGAAGGTCAAAAGGATACAAATTGGAAAGAAAGAAGTCAAAATATCACTATTTGCGATGATATGATAGCATACTTAAGGACCAAAAGTTCCACCAGAGAACTACTAAGCCTGATAAACAATTTCAGCAAAGTGGCTGGGTATAAAATTAACTCAAACAAATCAGTAGCCTTCTTCTACTCAAAGGATAAACAGGCTGAGAAAGAAATTAGGGAAATGACACCCTTGACAATAGTCCCAAATAACATAAAATACCTCAGTGTGACTCTAAACTACAAGTGAAAGATTTGTATGACAAGAACTTCAAGTCTTTGAAGAAGATCTCAGAAGATGGAAAGACCTCCCATGCTCATATATTGGCAGGATTAATATAGTAAAAATGGCCATTTTGCCATAAGCAATCTACAGATTCAATGCAATCTCCATCAAAATCCAACTTGTTTCTTCATAGAGTTAGAAAGAGCAATTAACTAAATCATTTGGAATAACAAAAAACCCAGGATAGCTAAAACTATCTTCAACAATAAAAGAATTTCTGGGGAAATCACCATCCCTGCCTCAAGCAGTATTACAGAGCAATAGTGATAAAAACTGTATGGTATTGGTACAGAGACAGGAAGGTAGACCAGTGGAATAGAAGAGAAGACCCAGAAATGAACCCACACACCTATGGGCACTTGATCTTTGACAAAGGCGCCAAAACCATCCAATGGAAAAAAGATAGCATTTTCAGCAACTGGAGATCAGCGTGTATAAGAATGCATTGATCCACTCTTATCGCACTGTACAAAGCTCAAGTCCAAGTGGATTAAGGACATTCACATCAAACCAGATACACTCAAACTAATAGAAGAAAAGTGGGGAAGAATCTTGAACACATGGGCACTGGGGAAAATTTCCTGAACAAAACACCAATGGCTTTTGCTCTAAGATCAAGAATTGACAAATGGGATCTCATAAAACTGCAAAGCTTCTATACGGCAAAGGACACTGTCATTAGACAAAATGGCAGCCAACAGATTGGAAAAAGATCTTTACCAATCCTACATCTGATAGAGGCCTAATATCCAAAATATACAAAGAATTCAAGAAGTTAGACTCTAGAGAGCCAAATAATCCTATTAAAAAATGGGTTACAGAGATAAACAAAGAATTCACAGCTGAGGAATGCCAAATGTCTGGGAAGTATGTAAAGAAATGCTCAATATCCTTAGTCATCAGGGAAATGCAAATCAAAACAACCCTGAGAATCTACCTCAGAATGGCTAAGATCAAAAACTCAGGTGACAACAGATGCTGGCAAGGATGTGGAGAAAGAAAAACACTCCTCCATTGTTGGTGGGATTGCAAACTGGTACAACCACTCTGGAAATCAGTCTGGCGGTTCCTCAGAAAGTTGGATATTGCTCTACCTGAGGACCCAGCTATACCTCTCCTGGGCATATACCCACAAGATGCTCCAACATACAACAAAGACACATGCTCCACTATGTTCATAGCAGCCTTATTTATAATAGCCAGAAGCTGGAAAGAACCCAGATGCCCTTCAACAGAGGAGTGGATTCAAAAAATGTGGTACATCTACATAATGGAGTATTACTCAGCTATCAAAAACAACGACTTCCTGAAATTCATAGGCAAATGGAATGAAGTAGAAAATATCATCCTGAGTGAGGTAACCCAATCACAGCAAAACACACATGGTATGCACTCAGTGATAAGTGGATGTTAGTCCAAAAGCTCGAATTACTCAAGATATAATCTATAGACCACATCAAGCTCAAGAAGAAGGACGACAAAAATGTGGATGCTTCACTCCTTCTTAAAAGGGGGAACAAAAATATTCATAAGAGGGGATATGGAGGCAAAGTTTGGAGCAGAGACTGAAGGAACCACCATTCAGAGCCTGCCTCACATGTGCCCCATATATATACAGCCACCAAAACTAGATAAGATTGATGAATCTAAGAAGTGTATGCTGACAGGAGCCGGATATAGATGTCTCCTCAGAGGCACAGCCACAGCATGTGAAATACAGAGGTGAATGCTAGCAGCAAACCACTGAACTGAGTCGGGGTCCCCATTGGAGGCGTTAGAGAAAGGATTGAAAGGGCTGAAGGGTCTTGCAACCCCATAAGAACAACAATGCCGGGGGTTGGGGATTTAGCTCAGTGGTAGAGCGCTTGCCTAGCAAGCGCAAGGCCCTGGGTTCGGTCCCCATCTCCGAGAAAAAAAAAAAAAAAAAAAAAAAACAAAGACAAAAGAACAACAATGCCAACCAACCAGAGCTTCCAGGGACTAAACTACTACCCAAAGACTATACATGGACTGACCCATGGCTGCAGCTGCATATGTAACAGAGGATGGCCTTGTTGGGCACCAATGGAAGGAGCAGCCCTTGGTCCTGCCAGTGTAGGGGGATGTCAGGGGTGCAGGAAGGGGGGTTGGATGGAGAGGGGAACACACTGCTGGAAGAAGAGGAGGAGGAGGAGATAGGGGGCTTATGTCTCGGAAACTGGGAAAGGGAATAGCATTTGAAATGTAAATAAAAAGATACCAATAAAAGAAAAAAAAGAATAACATAAATGCAGGAAAATGATCCCTGTTATAATTTTATTAATTCTTTGAAAATTTCACATTTTTGCAAATTTTTAGATTTTGATAGCATTTTAGATTTGAATACATCTTTCACCCCTTCCCAACTTCATGTCCCTTTTGTTTAATACCCCACTGAGTCAGGTTTGTGCTGCCAATAAATGGACAGGTGTGGAGTCATACCCTGGATCATAGTTGACATACCAGGATACATACTCTTTAAAAACTTTGACTCTCTTTCCCCTAGAAGCCATAAACTGTCAACAGCTCCTCAGCTAGGAGTGGGTTCTCATGAGCCTCTGACCCCTCCACAATCATGGCTTGATAATTGGCTTGATCTTATGTGGATCTAGTGCAGGCAACCACCACTGTGGTGAGTTCTGGAGGGCAGTGATCTCTCCTGGATGGGAAACCCTGCTTCTCCAAGGTCCTCTCTGACTTCTGGTCCTTATAATCTTTCCACTCACTCTTCTTTGATGTTCCTAGAATTTTGGAGGGTGAGGCTATGCTATAGAGGTCCCACTTATGGTTAAGCAAGGAGTAATAATTTTTATCACACCACATGCTTAATACATTTTTCTTGCCTACCCCCCCAAAATACCCTGATAAATAGGTCTTAAAATATAAAGTATAACCATTTGTTGTTGAAATTTGGTGATCCAACTATGGTGCTCTGTATCATTGCCTTTGGCACTTGATAGATAGCTGTTAATCTGCAAGTTTTCCCCTCTCTCTCCTGCTTGCCTGCCCTCCTTTCTTCTTCCCACTCTACCTCACCTCCTTTTAGAAGTCATTTGCTCTCATGTTGAGAAGAACAATATGCCTTCACTCTCTTGACTCAAAGTAATGGTAACCCTTTTGCTTGTATAATCTAGCAACTGGGGCTTAACTATCTTGAACTTCTACAAAGCATTATACTGATGTATTATAAAAATGCCACTGCAAAGCCTCTGTAAGGCAAAGGACACTGTGGTTAGGACAAAACGATAACCAACAGATTGGGAAAAGATGTTTACCAATCCTACAACAGATAGAGGGCTTGTATCCAAAATATACAAAGAACTCAAGAAGTTAAACTGCAGGGAGACAAATAACCCTCTTAAAAAATGGAGTTCAGAGCTAAACAAAGAATTCACAGCTGAAGAATGTCAAATGGCTGAGAAACACCTAAAGAAATGTTCAACATCTTTAGTCATAAGGGAAATGCAAATCAAAACAACCCTGAGATTTCACCTCACACCAGTGAGAGTGGCTAAGATCAAAAACTCAGGTGACAACAGATGCTGGCGAGGATGTGGAGAAAGAAAAACACTCCTCCATTGTTGGTGGGATTGCAGACTGGTACAACCACTCTGGAAATCAGTCTGGTGGTTCCTCAGAAAGTTGGATATTGCTCTACCTGAGGACCCAGCTATATCTCTCTTGGGCATATACCCAAAAGATGCAACTAACAAAGACACATGCTCCACAATGTTCATAGCAGCCTTATTTATAATAGCCAGAAGCTGGAAAGAACCCAGATGCCCTTCAACAGAGGAATGGATACAGAAAAATGTGGTATGTCTACACAATGGAATATTACTCAGCTATCAAAAACAATGACTTTATGAAATTCATAGGCAAATGGATGGAACTGGAAAATATCATCCTGAGTGAGGTAAGCCAATCACAGCAAAACACACATGGTATGCACTCATTGATAAGTGGCTATTAGCCCAAATGCTTGAATTGCCCTAGATGTACAGAACACATGAAACTCAAGAAGGATGACCAAAATGTGAATGCTTCACTCCTTTTTTAAAAGGGGAACAAGAATACCCTTGGCAGGGAATAGGGAGGCAAAGTTTAAAACAGAGGCAGAAGGAACACCCATTCAGAGCCTGCCCCACATGTGGCCCATACTTATACAGCCACCCAATTAGATAAGATGGATGAAGCAAAGAAGTATAGGCTGACAGGAACCAGATGTAGATCTCTCCTGAGAGACACAGCCAGAATACAGCCAATACATAGGCGAATGCCAGCAGCAAACTACTGAACTGAGATCAGGACCCCCGTTGAAGGAATCAGAGAAAGGACTGGAAGAGCTTGACGTGGCTCGAGACCCCATATGAACAACAATGCCAACCAACCAGAGCTTTCAAGGACTAAGCCACTACCCAAAGACTATACATGGACTGACCCTGGGCTCCAACCTCATAGGTAGCAATAAATAGCCTAGTAAGAGCACCAGTGGAAGGGGAATCCCTTGGTCCTGCCAAGACTGAACCCCCAGTGAACATGATTGTTGGGGGGAGGGTGTTAATGGGTGGAGGATGAGGAGGGGAACACCAGTATAGAAGGGGAGGGGAAGGGGTTAGGAAACCGGGAAAGGGAATAACAATCAAAATGTAAATAAGAAATACTCAAGTTAATAAAGATAAAAAAAATGCCATTCATGGCAGCCAAATATGCCAAAAAAGAAATAGAAAATACTTACTGCTGTATACTGGCAAATAGAAAATAAATACCACAAACACTCAGAAACCAATTAAAACTGTGCATTTTCTGAGGACCTTTTCTGAGGACCTAAGGGTCTAAGGATTTATAAGGATATACCCTACAAAATAAAAGTTCTGTTTGTCCCTTGCATTGCCTACAGCAAAGAAAGAGATCCCAGGCTTAAGAAGACCTTGGGAATCTGAAGGCAATACAAACTATATTTGATTTGCTCTTCTAAGTGATCTACCAAGTTTTTCATATGACCCCCATTTTCATGTGGCAGAAGAAATCAAATATGACTCTTTTTAAATATCAAATTTAATAACATGAAATTTGCTATGCCACAGTCTCTGAGGTAAACTAGGGACACTACATGAAACCTTTGACAGTCTCCCAAGAAAGGGACAAAGAACGAAATGTTAGGATTTTGAGCAAGGGCGTGCGTCTTCTATACAGTTAACTGTTAAGATGCTTAAAAACTTTTTTCACCCCGGCCCGCAGCAGCTCTCTGCTCCCAAACCCCGTGGGAGAGAGACCTCACTGCCTGATCAGGTGGGCACTCCTGAGGCTGCAGAGCGGAGGAGACCACCAACACTGCCCACCCCTGCCCACATCCCTGGCCCAAGAGGCAACTGTATAAGGCCTCTGGGCTCCTGCAGGGGAGGGCCCAGGAGCGGCAGGATCCCTGCGCCTGAGACACCGCCGGAACCTGAAGGAAACAGACCGGATAAACAGTTCTCTGCACCCAAATCCCGTGGGAGGGAGAGCTAAACCTTCAGAGAGGCAGACACGCCTGGGAAACCAGAAGAGACTGCACTCTGTGCACATCCAGACGCCAGAGGAAAACACCAAACGTCATCTGGAACCCTGGTGCACGGAGGCTCCCGGAAAGAGCGGCGCAGATCTTCCCGGGTGCTGCCGCCGCGGAGAGGACTTAGGCAGTACCCCACGAGCAAACTTGAGCCTTGGAACCACAGGTAGGACCAACTTTTCCCCTGCAAGAAACCTGCCTGGTGAACTCAAGACACAGGCCCACAGGAACAGCTGAAGACCTGTAGAGAGGAAAAACTACACGCCCGAAAGCAGAACACTCTGTCCCCATAACTGGCTGAAAGAAAACAGGAAAACAGGTCTACAGCACTCCTGACACACAGGCTTATAGGACAGTCTAGCCACGGTCAGAAATAGCAGAACAAAGTAACACTAGAGATAATCTGATGGCGAGAGGCAAGCACAGGAACCCAAGCAACAGAAACCAAGACTACATGGCATCATCGGAGCCCAATTCTCCCACCAAAGCAAACACGGAATATCCAAACACACCAGAAAAGCAAGATCTAGTTTCAAAATCATATTTGATCATGATGCTGGAGGACTTCAAGAAAGACATAAAGAACTCCCTTAGAGAACAAGTAGAAGCCTACAGAGAGGAATCGCAAAAATCCCTGAAAGAATTCCAGGAAAACACAATCAAACAGTTGAAGGAATTAAAAATGGAAATAGAAGCAATCAAGAAAGAACACATGGAAACAACCCTGGACATAGAAAATCAAAAGAAAAGACAAGGAGCTGTAGATACAAGCTTCACCAACAGAATACAAGAGATGGAAGAGAGAATCTCGGGAGCAGAAGATTCCATAGAAATCATTGACTCAACTGTCAAAGATAATGTAAAGCGGAAAAAGCTACTGGTCCAAAACATACAGGAAATCCAGGACTCAATGAGAAGATCAAACCTAAGGATAATAGGTATAGAAGAGAGTGAAGACTCCCAGCTCAAAGGACCAGTAAATATCTTCAACAAAATCATAGAAGAAAACTTCCCTAACCTAAAAAAAGAGATACCCATAGGCATACAAGAAGCCTACAGAACTCCAAATAGATTGGACCAGAAAAGAAACACCTCCCGTCACATAATTGTCAAAACACCAAACGCACAAAATAAAGAAAGAATATTAAAGGCAGTAAGGGAAAAAGGTCAAGTAACATATAAAGGCAGACCTATCAGAATCACACCAGACTTTTCGCCAGAAACTATGAGGGCCAGAAGATCCTGGACAGATGTCATACAGACCCTAAGAGAACACAAATGCCAGCCCAGGTTACTGTATCCTGCAAAACTCTCAATTAACATAGATGGAGAAACCAAGATATTCCATGACAAAACCAAATTTATACAATATCTTTCTACAAATCCAGCACTACAAAGGATAATAAATGGTAAAGCCCAACATAAGGAGGCAAGCTATACCCTAGAAGAAGCAAGAAACTAATCGTCTTGGCAACAAAACAAAGAGAAGAAAAGCACACAAACATAACCTCACATCCAAATATGAATATAACAGGAAGCAATAATCACTATTCCTTAATATCTCTCAACATCAATGGCCTCAACTCCCCAATAAAAAGACATAGATTAACAAACTGGATACGCAACGAGGACCCTGCATTCTGCTGCCTACAGGAAACACACCTCAGAGACAAAGACAGACACTACCTCAGAGTGAAAGGCTGGAAAACAACTTTCCAAGCAAATGGTCAGAAGAAGCAAGCTGGAGTAGCCATTCTAATATCAAATAAAATCAATTTTCAATTAAAAGTCATCAAAAAAGATAAGGAAGGACACTTCATATTCATCAAAGGAAAAATCCACCAAGATGAACTCTCAATCCTCTTCTTCGATTGGTTTATATACAAGTGTGCAATTTCTAGGCTTGAAAGTAAAATGATGCTATCTGGTGCTGGATAGAGGAGCCTTATTTTTTATTATGGCAGCTTGCTATTTTTGTAACATGGTGATTTGGTTGAACACAATAAAGTACAATAGTAACTGATCTCCCCCTCTTCCTGGATGAGTGAGGAGATGATTAAATGTTGATGTCAGCATCCATGAGCATATTCAGATGAGCTTCTGCTTCTGTTGAAAAGGATGCTGTGTTTGATTGTGGTCCGAAGCTTTGAAGCACTACTTGGCATCTCCTTCCTTGGAGGTCTCACTGTTTAAACATAACAGATTTGATAGCTTGTTGGTAAGGTGAGGTCCAGCTTGTCTCCACTAGGTCATCTTCATGTGAATCCGGTGGTTATACGGTTTTGTTCTAGGGATATTTCATTTTTTTAATAACGGTTTTAGCTGACATTCATGGAGAGAATGAATCCTTAGAAGTGTGCCACTAGTGAAAGGAAATCCTGTCTAGAGTATGTTTCTTTACAAAGCTGTGTCACACCATCCTTTGGGCCCTCTGCTGGAAAAGTAGAATCAAGTCTCAAATAATGCCTTTTAAATTGTATCCTCTAGTATTATAGATGTAGGACAGTACTGTATCATACCTCTGTGGATGTAAAATAGCTTGTACCTGCTTTATGATACGTAGTAGTGACCGTGCTTTATCAGAGCTGTTTTTAATGATGTTGCTCAGAATGTTTTCTTTCCAGATGATGATTGAGAAGCTAATTTTAAAAAAAAAAATGGTGCCAGGTACCACAAGAGTAACAGAACTGTGCTGTTTTCTCGGGTTTTGTTTTTTTACTTTTTTTTTTTAATGGAGTGTGCTGGATGTCTCTACAGTTTTGTTCAGATGACTGCAGAACCTGGAAAAGCTGTTGCTGCTGTTGATGCATAACACACTGCTATTATTGGTCTTTTTATATAAATATAAATATATATATACAGATATATAATTTGAATTTTTTGAAACTTTTCCTGTGCTGTCAACTTTCGAAAAAAGTATCCCCGTTTACTGTGTTGAGTTGGCACTGTACAGAAATTAACAGCCATATTGGTCTAGAAATGTTGAACTTAAGTTTTTTTCCATTTGTACAGGGGTAATACACTGTATTAAATATGTAAGGTCTTATATACGTGGGTTTAATTACAAAAACTAATAAAGTATTCTCTAAATTAAAAAAAAAACTTTTTTCACATGCAGTATAGGAGAGATTGAATCCCTATGAAATGTCAAGTAACCACACCACACATGAACAATTCCTCATGAACTTGGCCATCTCTGAACTTCAAAACCATGAGGTTAGGGGTATAGAGCAGCCTGAAGACCTATCTCAGGGTCAATGGCACACATATTGGGGGAGCCTGTAGCTCTAACACATCACTTTACTCCACCCCATTTTCAATAGTCCGAATAGGTCTCACCCTGGGTGTGGTTTGCAGACAATACCATGAAACATGCTGGCACAAGCCAAAGTGGAATGCTACACAGTTCCAACTCTAACTAGAAGTGCTGCAAAAGACAAAATGAGCGATGACCTCATAGTAGTATGAAGAACATTTGAACTGAACATTTTCCATCTAATTTATCTAGGTAAGACTACCAGAAAATCAGGTCTACATTGATTCATAGTCACTGGACAATTTCTTGGCTAGAAAATTTGGAAAGAAAAATAGTTGTTCCCAAGACATCTGGAGGGAAATTGTGTGAATGGTTCTCTTGACATGGGCACTGATTATAACTGTCTGTCCTGTGTGATGGTTTACCCAGGGAGACAATGATCAATATCAACCCTCCTCTTCCTGCTGAGGCCATTGTAAAATCATTTCTGAATACAATGACAGGGGTGGAAGATGTGCATGAGCCTAAAAAGGACCAACCTTCATTATGCTCAGGGTGCCTTCTACCACTACTCAGTGGTAGCTGTCCACAGCAGAGCACAATGCTGAGAGTCAACTGGGGACCATTCCAGGAAGAGCATCTAGTCACATGCTAGCAGACTGATTACATAAGCCCCTCCATCACAGAGGAGCAATGATCTGCCCTTACTGAACTCGATACTCCTACTGAATATAAATTAGCCCATGCTGCCCATGACCATCTGTGACTTTAAAGAATGATTTGCTTATTAGCCTGTTACCTCTGCTATTGTTTCTAACCAAATAACTCATTTCATCATCAAAGAAATACATGGCTTGTCCTCATGGAATCCCAAATTGTTTTATAATTCCCAAACCCTAGAAGCTACTAGAAGATCAGATCACAGAATGAGATGCTGAAGACTCATTAAAGAATGGGTTAGTACAGTATCTAGCCGAGGATGCTCTTATAAACACATCCAGTGTATGGCATTCCTTTCCCCCCAGCAACTACATGTGGATCTGGGAATCAAATAATGACCAGTTGCCTTCTTATTATCGATGTTAGGTGTTATCAGTACCCTTAATAATCAGTAAAAAGTTTGCACTTCTGTCCCTGTACTTCCAGGCCCTACTATTTGAGAAAGTCTGAGAGATGGTCATACCAACCTCTACATGCTAGTGACCCAACAAGCAAAGCAGTGAATGGCTTGCCTGGGATGATCAACCCCAGACACCTGGAGAAAACTGGATCACTGCAGCGAGTCTCTATGTCTGGTGAAGAACATTTTCTACTCGGCCAAGTCAGGCCTGAGAGCTGGCAAGGGTACAGGTTATTTAAACTAGCTACATTGCCCAGCTATTGTCAAGCACGCTCTGAACTATCACACATATGACTGAATAACAAGGCTGATGCTCCCTTTCATATAATTAGCACAAGAGAACCCTGTGATTTTGAGAGCAGCTTGAGGCTAATGCAAAACAAATAGGTTGTTTACTTGATTCTACAAGAAGGTACTAATTTTTTCTGTGTGACTCAAAAAACCTTCTTATTGCAAATAAAACATTGAGTATGTCATGGGGGGGGGGTGTGGTTCACCTATTGGAAGTATTAACATTCCTCAAATTGGTTGGTCAACCAAAATCAATTAAAAGTGTTTCATAAGAGGAAAACAATATTTCCAAGTGCCCGAATGACTGTTTCTTTGGGCTTTGCCACATATTATCTCAAGAACTTCCCATACGTTAGAGCCTCTCCAGAGCTGAACTGAAATGGGTCTCTCTGGGCAGATAAAGAAAACTCTCCCTTTGCCAGGGAAATGCAATGAGGTCTGGAGAAGCATGGGTAGAGGCTATTGTTACATTAGCATATGACTGACTTCCTTTCCAGTCATGGAGGGGCAGTCCCTCCCTTGGGGGTGTGTCCTTCTCATCGCTTCTTCCTCAACTACTTACAAGTGTGCTAATCACGCACAAGATCCAACACTCTGTCAGGCAAGTGGTCTGCCGTCATCTGGAGATATGAGCTCCATCCAACACTTGGGTTAGAGGAACTGTCAAGTAATTTGCTTCCGTCACCACAGGCTCGTTGTATCTGAATGGTACTTTCTGGAAAATCATAATAGTTATTTTAACCAAACACAAGGCATTGTTTGAGGATTCACCGGCAATTCATTTATATGTAAAAATGGCCCCTAAAGTAGACACTCTTATCACCGTGCTCCCTATTTCACAGATGAGCTAACAGCAACTTTAAAAATTTAAGCTCACCCATGCGCTGCTACATGACTACTTAACAACCAACCACACTGAGAAAGTAGAATCCAAAACCATACCAAGTTGCCTCAAACCTGCAGGATACTTCTGCCATTAGTCCAAGCTTGGCATTTAAAGTCAGTGCTCGCTGTAATAGTGTAGATCACTGTTAATCAGCACCTAGAAGGAGCCAGGCACTGGATGAGTCGCTGTATAGTTATATTCCATTTAACTCCCACAACTCCGCAATGAGGTAAACACTACTACAATTCTTTCTTGCTCTCATTTTACTAGGGCAGGGAAAGGGGAGAGAGGCATCAGAAATAGTCTTGCTCGAGGTAAAACACATCTTGGAGAGGAGCAGGCTTCTCTAGATTCAATACCAATCCTACAAGTGATTTCTTCAACCTTTACCAAATTGCTCTGTCATGCATGCCCCCACAAGGAGCTGGCAACTCTACTTAAAGTGCAATATTTCACGGATCAAAAAGATGCAGTATCTTTAAAGGAAGGAAGGAAGGAAGGAAGGAAGGAAGGAAGGAAGGAAGGAAGGAAGGAAGGGAGAAAACTGGAATGTTGCAGTCAATGGTCACTACAGAGAAATACTACCACAAGTCGCACAGTGCCAGAGTGTGCTTCGGAGAATTCTCTTAAAAGGAGACGTATTGTATTGGTTTATCATTTTGAATACATCCTCATCAAGCTATTTTCCTGTCAGTCTGTCCCTATGGGGACTGATTTTTATAACATCAGGTAAATGAGCAATTAGAGAGTTTAACAGACACTTGAATGTGGGGAAGCTTGTAAACCTGAATTCTCAGGGATGGTAAATGTCACATGCAATGTCTTCAGAACTTACTTCCTCTCACCCTTCATTTCCACAGCTGTATAGAGACACTCCTTCATCTTGCTCAGAGGACACCTGGGAAAGGCAAGCACCTGGAACACAGGCCACCTGGATTCTACAGTCAGCTGTGCTGGGCTGACCTTAATTTATTCTCTTAATTTATTCTGCTAAGACACAAGAAGTCAGAATTATGTCATCTTTGAGAGCCTCTAACATTCTGTGGCTGTGCTGTGTGTAGTTATGACTTTGAAAAGAGGTAACTTTATCCTTTGGTTTCCTAGAGTAAGTCTAGCTCAATGAACTAGAAACAATGCCACCATGATCATTGCCCAATGACTGTCTAGGCAGAGACACCGGGAGAAATAGGATCTATCACTTTACAACTAGAGCTTCTTGGCAGAGCTTTAGAAGGTTTAAAATATTGCATGTGAGGGGAATCCTTTTTGAATGGATTTTATGAATTAAAAACTTGCAAATAAAGAAACCTCACACGTGGAAATTTAACTAAATAAAAGAAATTATTTAAGGCCATTTTTAATACCATAATAAACATTGGTATTTGGTTACTTTCTCATCATGGTGGTCAAACACCTAACAAAAAAGCAATTTAAGGAGAACAATTTGTTTGGGCTCACAGGGCATAGAGTAGGCCATAGCAGGGAAGACTTGCAACAGGAGTAGCTCACAGCTCGACAACCAGGAATGTCCCTTGATGATGGGGAAACAGAGTCAGGCTTCCTCCTTTCCCTTTTTTATTAAGTCTAGAACTTCAGCCCGTGGGATGGCACTACCACATTTAAAGTGTCCCTTCCCTTTTCAGTTAAGCCTTCTAGAAACACCCTCGTATATACCTAGATACGTGTTCCCTAGGTGTTTCCAAATCCAGAAAGGTTGCCAATAAAAATAAACCATCACACTCTCTATGTGTAGACCACTATGTATAAACCTCTCTATAAAAGCCATGGATAGAAATTTTCTTGTATTAGCCAGGTAATGGAGTCGAGTGTGAGCAGAGATATCTAAGCATTCTTCCACTTGGCATCTCCTTTGCCCTTTCATACCCCCAAAACAACCTCAGAAACCCAGATTTCTTTTAGACAATCATTCAACATCTATTACTTGACTCTGTGGGTGGGAAGAGAATCAGCAGCAGAGGAAAAATCATATTGTTTAAGCAGACAACACGGGGAACTCTGGCAACCAACAGAGAAATGGGGGAGATAGGGACACAGCAGGAGAGAGTGTGAAAGGCAACCCAGTGCAAAGCAGAGGTGAAATCACAGCACAGGCTGCCACACAAGGTGAGCTGGCAACGTGAGCACTGAAAATACGTGGACCAGCAGTCCTACGAGCCTGGCAAACCCATGGCTCCTACATGCTTTAAAGTCACTTCAGGGACTTGGTTTTGAACAAAGGCTCCACCTGTATGACAAGCATACTGTTGAGGAATTCAACAGAAATCCCGAAGCACTGCCATCTTGCCAAGAGTCCAATCCTTAGGAACTAAACTGTTCTGGGAAGCAGAGAGCAGTAATGACCACAATTCAGGGTCCCCATGAACACTATGCCTTGCATTGGCTAAACGGATGTGGCCACACACAAAACAATCACAGCTTCAGGGAGCCATTGATTTGAGTCAAGTGAGAAGTTTGAGTGGGTGACGATGAACTGGAATAGAGAATGGAAAGCAGTGTGGTCAATGACGTTTCTAGAAATACTTCTGAAACTGCCAAGCTCTGCAGTGGCAAACCCCACCTACCCAAAGCAGAGCTGGGTGACTTGGTTGTTCCGTACGCTCTGGTACATTGCTAATGTGTATGCACTGTGGCTTAAACACCTGACAGTTTCTTAGGTCACCAACGCTTGAGGCAGAGAAGGGTTTGCTGCAGCTGAAACATTGATAATACCACTGAGATCATGGGATTGTGGCAACTGCAGTGACAGTCACACGAACTAGAAAGATCTTCATTCCAAGCATCTTATCCACAGGAAACTTTGATCCATTTTTCTTACTATTTTCTCCTGTCTATTCTATAATTTATTGTTTATATTTTATCATCAGTTTTCATTTCCCTTTTAATGTTAATTGTGTGCATGTTGTTCATGTGGGCATACATGTGTGAATATACAAGTGCATTTGGGGTGTTTCTCCATGTGGTTTTAACATTTTAATTTCTCATTTTGGGAGATCCAGAGATGGTTCAGCAACTGAGAACACTCGCTAGTCCTGCGGAACACCCAAGTCCGGTTCCTAGCACCCACACAGTGGCTCAGGACCTTCTGTAACTCTAGTTCCAGGAGATCAATGCTCTATTCTGCCTCTGCCAGGCATATAGTGTACTTACATACATGCAAAGAAAACATTCATACACATAAAATAACTCTCTTTTAATGTGTTGTTTGTGTCTATGTTAATTACTTTCCATTGGTGCAGTAAAACAACATGACCAAAAGCTAGTTAGGGAAAAAAAAGAAGCTTACTTTTGGATTATGACTCCAGAGGGAAAGCCTACAGTGGTGAGGGAGGCATAGTAGCAAGAACAGGAAGCTGTGATATCAAACACAGCTCCTCAAACACAGAGCATGGAAAGCGAACAGGAAGTGAGACAAAGCTATAAACCCTCAAAGTCCAGCCCCAGTGACACACATCTTCCAGAAAGGCTTTATCTCCCACAGGTTCCACGACCTCCACAAACAGTAACGCTACCTGGAGATCGAGTATTCACGTGCCTGAGCTTGAGATAAACATTTGTATTCAAACCACCACACCGTGAAAGCTTGACAACTTAAATGCGGTTCTTGGAAACCACATAAAGATGACAGGAGAGAACAGGCTCCAAAGTTCTCCTCTGACCTCCATGTGCATGTCCACACACAAACACACATCAAACACACATGTGCATACATACACATGCGCACACACACACAAAGTTATTTTAATATTTGAATGAGCCATGCCCATCCAAGTTCAGAAAGGTAAATAGTTAAGTTTTCCACCACACACAAAATGTCTAAGTAAACGTAGACATGGGGAACCTGAGAGAGAGGGAAGAGATTTTAAGAGCATGGTGAAGGGTGAGGGAGGGAGAGAGAAAGGGCGATAGGTATGCAATATGGAAACAGAAGGGAAAATTGTTCAAAGGAAAACAAAACTAGCTGGATGGGGAAGAGCAGCAAGGGAAGGGAAGACCTTAGCCCCTCTCCAGCACCATGTCTGCATGCAAGTCACTAGAAGAACATATAATGATATGATATTGGAACACGGTCAAAAGAGTGACCCTTGGTGAAAAATTCCTTAGGGAACTCTGAGAGAGGCTCCAGGAGAAAAGGCAGAGGGTCTTTTATCTCAGGTGCATTTTATTCTCTGGATTGTTCTTGGACGTGATTTTGTGCCTCCTGGGACAGACGCATTCAATTTATAAAATACGTTTGTCCTTATTGGATGTCAGGCCAGAGCTATAGAACCTAGGCTGGTGAATGTACCTGGAATGTGGATCTGACCCTCTGCCTTTTGTCCTGGAGTCTCTCCCACAGTTCCACAAGGCATTGTTCACCATATGCCGTTCTTTTAATTGTATGCTGACGTCTCCCCTTCTGTATTTTTTTAAAGCAAGGGCATTGTTCACTATGGGTCATTCTTTTAACTATGCTCTGATAACATACATGTATCATTATTTTAGATATTAGCTAAAAATTAATAAATTAGAAAACAAGGAACTTGGACCAAATAACTTCCCTGGAGCCTCAGAGAATGTGGCTTTGCCAGCAACTTGCCCTGAGACCTCTGATCTATGTACCAATTCATGCTATGCAGTGTTACAAGAAGCACACTTCTGTTTAAACCACCCAGTAGCCAAAGAATAGGATACAAAGGAGTGCCTTTCCTCAGCCTTCCAGTCTCCATTTTCCACCTTCCCCTTACATATTTTAGTACTGTCTATTTTGTTCTCAAATATACAATAGTGTGGTGGTTTGAGTGAAAATGGCCCCATAGGCTCACAGTGAGTGGCGCTATTGGGAGATGTGCCCTTGTTAGAGTAGGTGTGCCCTTGTTTGACAAAGTGTGTCACTGGGGTGGGATTTAAAGTTTCAGAAGCTTAACCTAGGCCCAATGGTTCATTCTTCCTCCCTGCTGCCTGAAGTTCTAGATGTAGAATTCTTAGCCCCTCTCCAGCACCATGTCTGCATGCAAGTCACCATGCTTCCTGCGTTGATGATAATGGACTAAACCTCTGAATTTTAAATGAGCCCCCAATTAAATGTTTTCCTTTAAAAGAGTTGTCATGGTCACAGTGTCTCTTCACAGCAGTGGAAACCTTACCTAATACAAATAGTAAGAACCAAAGAATGTAGGTGATATCTATGGATAGATTTTCTTGATTGAAGATTATTGTACTTAAATGTAAATGTATCTGTGCTTCTAGTCATTTCCAAAGGAGTGTTCAAAGTTGTAACAGTAAAGAAAACAGAACACTGAGCCAACAAACCAATTCCCAGTTTCGGTGTTTATAAATGCATGGTTAATCCTACTTAATTCTCTACCCATTTCCCCATAGTGCAGATTCTTTTGGAGAAAAACAAATCATTTTACCATTTCATCTGTCTCTACCTCTAAAAGTTGAAAGCAACTTAAGTTAACCACAATAGGAAGAACAAGCTGAGTGAACATCCCTAATCCAAAACCACGCAACTCTGACATGCTCTAGAACTCAAAATGTTTCCAAAGCCAGTGTGACATCACACGCAGAAATTTATACACCATAAAACTTTGTGCACAAAATGTCAAAATACTGAATGAAATTATACCATCAAGCTATGGGCAGGTGTGGACAAGATGTCAGTTTGGGTTTTAGGCTTGGTTTCCACTCAAGATGCATTCATAAACACACACACACACACACACACACACACACACACACACCTCTGTGTATGCAAAAACACAGACACACACAGAAACACACACATACACACACATACACACACACATGTGCAGGCAAAAACACAGATGCACACATACATGCATGCACACACACAGACACACACGTGCATGCAAAAACACAGACATACACACACACATGCGGGCACACACACACACACATAGACACACACCCATGTGCACACAAAAACACAGACACACACACACGTGTGCATGAACACATATATGCACACACGTATATTATTTGTAGTGTGTGAGTAAATATTCCAAAATTTTAAAATATATCTCTAGAACTCTTCTGATGCCAAGCATTCTGAGTAAGGAATATTCGACCTATCTATGAGAGCTAAAGATCAATAATCTTTTGTATTGCATGATTTTCAGTCAATTCCATGTTTTTCCTCAGCTGAGTCATCATTTTCATGGATTGTTCAGATCAGAAACTAAACATGGCTCATAATTGCTTTTGATTGACATGAGTCCCTCACCTTTCAACTTCCTTAGTTATAAACCCTCATCTCTCTATACATCCTCCATCCTCATCACCCTCCATTTTCTCTTCTCTTTCTCTCCTCTCTGTCATTGTCTTCATTGAAGAAATTGTCTCATTTGTCTTGTATTGTTCCCGTAGCCCGGATGTTGGGAAACAGTATCACAGTATCATTTAGCACAATCCTTGATCCATGACAGTTGGTATTAGGAACTAGAATTCTGATCATATTTAGGTTTAAATTTTCTGCAAGAATATTGCAAGTCTTGCTGTGAGCTCCCATCAGAGGTACAGAACATCAAGTCATCTCCCTCTGGTGCTATTAGCAGTCGCAGATGATTAAGGCCTAGATTCATCTTTTCATTAGAAGCTGCAAAAGGATGATATCTTAATTCTGTACACCTTTCCTTATTAGCCAGAATCATTTCATTTGTAAAAAATCCCCTTTAGCAAAGTATTCATTATCCTAAGGCACAGTGTACACGAAAAAGTCTGCATAAACTACCCATTCCCTTTCTTTACCAGGTTGCGAAATAATGAGTTTCCTCATATCCTATAAATAGGGGTAGTAGGCATTTTTGTTTACCTGAAGTTATCTGCATGAATTCATGGCTTCTAAAGTCTGAATAAATAGTTAACAGAGCGCATTCTCTTTCTCTGTGGAAGAATGACCTTGGGTTAACTATCCAGCTCCGTTCCCCTGGAAACTAATAAAGGGTGGGCAGTCAGCAATGTTACCTGGCAACATTGCTCATGATGAAAATGACCTCAAATAATAAGCTACACTTGGTCTGGGAGGACAGTGAATAAACTAAATGCCTAGTGGGCGTCCATAGAGAGCTGTGAATACAGGCTGTGTCCTGTACTAGGACCACTGGAAGCTATTCCCACAGGACAGAAGGATGGGGCTGGGTCTGATGGGCAGTGAGGCTCTAACCAGGTCTTCTTCATCCAGATTTCACAAGGAACAGAATGAGATGCAGACTTGTACAAAGTGATTTACTGGGGACTAGACCTGGGGACTAGATAGGTTACTTCTGGTGCTGTAATAAATATCATGACCTAAAGCAACTTGTGAAAGAAAGTTTATTTGGGTTTATAATTGAGAAAGAGACAGACAGACAGACAGACACAGAGATAGAGAGAGACAGAGACATAGACAGACACAGAGACACATAGAGAGACTAAAACAGAGAGACACTGAAAGACACAGAGACACAGAGAGAGACTAAAACAGAGAGACAGAGGCAGACAGAGACACAGAGACAGAAAGAACATCCACAGTAGCAGGAGAAGCATGGAAACAGCTGAGGGAAGCAGGAAGCTGAAAGACCATACCCTCTGCTGCAAACACAAAGCAGAGAGAGTGAACTAGATGTGGGGCAAAATTATAATCCCATAAGACCTGCCCCAAGTGATGTGCTTCCTTCAAAAAGACTACTTCCTGTAGGTTTCACAATCTCCCCACACAGTGTGATCCACAGGAAACCAAGTCTTCAAGTACCTGAGCTCTGGGAGGCATTTCTCATCCAAACCGCCCTAGGAACTGATATAAGCAGGACTGAACAGAAATAAAAAAAATGCAATATAATCAAAGATGTAAACCTCAGCCAATCCAACAGGACCTCCTTGGCAGCTGGGGAAACCCTTTAAGGTTGTCTCACTTTACCTCAGGGATGGTATGTAAATACGGGCATATTTCTAGATGAGATTCCCCTCCTCACTGTAAGCAATTTCTCTAAATATTTAGCTGAGCTGTGAGTAGCTGGCACTCCAGGAGTCCTCCAGTGTTCTATTCAAGTTCCCGGGTATCACACCTCAGCATCATTCTACCTACTCATTTCTTCTCTTCTGAGCTGTCATTGCCCCACCCCACTCCCGCCATATTAGCTTGCTGTCCCTCCTGTTGTAGGCCCTCTACCAAAGTAAAACTAAGTTCTGAGAGGATCTTTTAAGTGTTATAAGATAGAAGTCCGTGTTCATTGTGTACTTGTCCAGATCTGAGGTCACCCATTCCTCCATAAAGCCACTTAGTGATGTCCAGGGACCACAGTCTGAAGAACAAAAGTATTGGGTAAGTCATGATCTTCGGGCCTTCTGTGTGGCCAGAGTCAATAATACTTTTTAAGATAACGTTCTCTCAGCTCATTTGCTAATCAATCACACTGGCTAAGCAAAGGATCCAAAGATAACAGGACACAACTGGAGACAGCTTACAAAATGAAGCTAATTTTTATTTTCAAAAAAAAATAGCATGAGTCACTATTGATATTTCCAATGGATTTTAGCATGGCTAGTGTACTGTGTGTCAGCTTGACACCAGCTGAAGTGATCACAGAGAAAAGAGCTTCCCTTGAGGAAATGCCTCCATAAGCTCCAGATATAAGGCATTTCTCAGTTAGTGATCCAGGTGGGGAGGGTCCAGCCCACTGAGGGCGATGCCATCCCTGGGCTGGTAATCTTGAGTAGGAAAGCAAGACAGAGGAAGCAAGTCAGTAAGCAGCATTCTTCCATGGCCTCTGTATCAGCTCCTGCCTCAGTTCCTACCCTGTGTGAGTTCCTGTCCTGACTCCCTTCAGGTGATGAACAGCAATGTGGAAGTGTAAGCTGAATAAACCCTTTCCTCCCCAACTTGCTTCTTGGTCATGCTGCTTTGTGCAGGAATAGAAACCCTGACTAAGACATCTAGGTTTTCTTGATTTCATCCATCACCTGTTTGTGTGTCCTTTCTTTATTAATAGCAGCATACATTCTCATTCACACTGTTGTTTGATGTACAGCCAACCACTTTTGTGTTGGTTGCACGCTAAATGATAAAAGTCCTCCTATTCAGAACTTAACTTATAGTTAAATTTATTTGTTTCAATGTGTTTCTTGTAGCTCACCGTGGCTTATAATTATATAAAAATATATTTAGATGATGGCTTTAAAATCATTTTTATAAACTAAGATGTATAGTCCCTTCCACTTTGCTTCTGCACCCTCATAAATCTAACTTAGTTTATCTTTACATATCATACAAAATATAAATCAGAGAATCAAGGTTTTTCCTGAAATGGGTGGTGGTGTATTATATATCGTCTGTGCATTGCTCTTTTCACTGAATTGTGTATATCAGGATTCAGTTTGGACCATTAGAAGAGGGTCTCACTCTTCTAGCAGTTCAGTCAGACATTGTGGGTGTTTGGTTTTACCTGATCTGTCTCTGTCCACGATGATTCATATTTCCTTTTGGTCTTGTGCCATTCCAGATGGGAAACTGGATATTCAAATGCAAAAGACTGAAGCTTGGCCTCTGCCTCACCTCACAAAAAGAAACCATGCTCAATAGGTTCAAATACAGAAATAAAAAGTGTGAAACGCAAAGAAATCTTGTGGGGAGTGCCTCAAGATAGGAGGTAAGACCATCTTTGTAGGGGTTTTAGGCTTTGTATTGCCTAAGGCTTCCAGAGCATGAGAAACTGATGCAAAAATATGCAAAGAGGATTAAATCAAAGTACAAAGATTCTACACAATGAGGAGAATGATCAAGATTGTAGGGGAAAGCCATGAGTTGGTAATTTATTATTTTTTTTTTGCAAAGCATTCAAATAACAAAAGATCAATACCCAGGATACATAAGGAAAACAAACAACTCAGTGGCAAAGACAGAAAATCCAATTTAAAATGGACAAAGGGTATTACCAGGCGCATGCACACACACTAAGAGAAGAAATTCAAATGGCCAATAAATGTATGAAAATATTCACTATCATTAGCTATCAGGGAAACATAAATAATATAAAAAACATAATGAGCTATCTCTCACCTCCATTAAAACGGCTGTTACCTAGAATAATAAAAGCTGACAAATTGTTAGGAAGAACACGGAGAAAATAAAATTTAGCCACAATTGGTAGGAGAGTTAAATAAAGGTCACTAGGTGAGTAACATGGAGGTTCTTAAAAACAAAACCTGAAAATAAAGCCATTACAGGACTCGTGATTTTTCTTCTAGATCAGTGGTTCTCAAGCTTCTCTCTTTTTTTTTTTTTTGATTTTTTTTATTTTATTGTATAAAGAGGCCAAAAATACACAATGGAGAGAGGGGGGAGGGAGGGAGGAAGGGAGGGAGGAAGGGAGGGAGAGAGAGAGAGAGAGAGAGAGAGAGAGAGAGAGAGAGAGAGAGAGCGAGCCTGTTTCTGGATGTTTGCTTATAGAAAAATGCAAATAGTTCCATACTTATCACCCTGCACAAAAATCAACACCAAACCAGAATCAAACACCTTAACCAGAAAACAGATACACTGACCGTGATTGAAGAAAAAGTGGGGAATAACCTTGAACTCATTAGAGCATGAAAAGACCTTCTGAAAACAATACTGTTTACATAGATGCTAAAATCGACACTCATAAGACCTTGTGAAACTGAGAATCCTCAGTATGACAATGGATATGGTCACTGATGAAGCAGCAGTCTACAAAATAGGAAAAGATTTTCCTTAACTCCATATCTGAAAGAGGGTTAATATTCGCAATATTTGAAGAATTATATTAAACCCTAATTATCAACAAAACAAGTAATAGAATTTAAAAATAGGGTACAGATCTAAACTGAAAATTTTCAGTAAAGGAAACTCAAATGTCCGAGGAATATTTAAAGAAATGTTCAATATTCTTTTTTTTTCTCTTAGGATCATTTATTTTAAAAAAAGTAAAATAATCACAAGCTGAATGCAGAAACACATCAATACATCATCCGTCTTAGTCCAGTAGATTTCATTCAAGACATGAAGGGATGATTCAATATGTGGAAATCCATTGATATAATTCAGTATATAAAAACTGAAAAAAGTCACATGATTATATCATTAGATGCTGAAAAATATCGGGAAAATTCCATCATTTCTTTTTTTTTTTTTTTAAAGACACCTTCACACTCTTTACTCCCTTTACCTAATGCGTCCTTAATGCACAAACAACCTAAAGAATCCAATTAAAAGAATCGAAGTTTACAACACGGCGGGACAGCGAGACCGCCATGGTTCTATATCATGACACAGTGAGTGAAGGGTTAATTTGGAATTTCTGCTCCATAAACTGTTCCCAAATGGTTTGCTGCACCCATAAGAGATAAATACACAATACTGCCGCTGCTGATCCATAGCGTGGCTTCTTTTCTTTTCTTTTCTTTTCTTTTCTTTTCTTCTCTTTTCTTTTTTTTTTAAGCTGAGCACAACTATTATCATTTTGTAATTAAAAGCATAAAATATATCTAACACCCAGTCCAACACTACATCAGTTATACAGAATATTTAGTTATCCATTCCATTATTATCCATTATTTAAGAAAGGCCTAAAATCTATATTATATCTTGCTAGGTTGTACACTATCTGATAACTATCCAATAAAATATGTATTTTCAGAGTTAAACAGCCTGATAGGCTATGAAACTAGAATCAGTCTTCAACCCCATCAGAAATCTGAGAACGACCAAATATCTATACACAAAGGAAGCCTAACATGGCTTCCAGAACTGAGAGGTTGTAGAGACAAATCTCCACTAGTGCAGTCGCCTGTTAGGAACATGTGAGTGCAAGTCTTCAGTCTTCGGGCCCAAAATCAACTGACAGAATCTTGAAATGGAGATTTTGAAGGGCTAATCACCCTGTCTTGGCAGAGTTTATCAGTCAAATATTCTGCATAATTTGTCCTTTTCTGGACAGTATAGTCTGCAGATGAAACAGGCAGTTTTGTCAAGTGGCTGCCTAGCCACAAATTATTTCCTCACCTGAAGGTAGAGATGTTCACATTCTTCGTTAAATCCACCAAAGGGGAACAGTTAGGAGCAGATATGTCTCAAAAAAAGATAAATAACTTTAAATCTCATACTTTGTGGATTTCTGACGTTTGTGAAAACCATCTATGTATATGAGACTATCTGGACTGTTGTCTTTATGTCTTTTTTTTTTCAGTTACTACTGTACTTTATTGTGTTCAACCAAATCACCATGTTACAAAAATAGCAAGCTGCCATAATAAAAAATAAGGCTTCTCTATCCAGCACCAGATAGCATCATTTTACTTTCAAGCCTAGAAATTGCACACTTGTATATAAACCAACCGAAGATGAGGATTGAGAGTTCATCTTGGTGGATTTTTCCTTTGATGAATATGAAGTGTCCTTCCTTATCTTTTTTGATGACTTTTAATTGAAAATTGATTTTATTTGATATTAGAATGGCTACTCCAGCTTGCTTCTTCTGACCATTTGCTTGGAAAATT
The DNA here is from genome assembly GCF_021556685.1 of Rattus norvegicus. NCBI lineage: Eukaryota > Metazoa > Chordata > Mammalia > Rodentia > Muridae > Rattus > Rattus norvegicus. Next base: position 105,722,287 of record NC_141541.1, on the reverse strand, counting down.
GTTTTCCAGCCTTTCACTCTGAGGTAGTGTCTGTCTTTGTCTCTGAGGTGTGTTTCCTGTAGGCAGCAGAATGCAGGGTCCTCATTGCGTATCCAGTTTGTTAATCTATGTCTTTTTATTGGGGAGTTGAGGCCATTGATGTTGAGAGATATTAAGGAATAGTGATTATTGCTTCCTGTTATATTCATATTTGGATGTGAGGTTATGTTTGTGTGCTTTTCTTCTCTTTGTTTTGTTGCCAAGACGATTAGTTTCTTGCTTCTCCTAGGGTATAGCTTGCCTCCTTATGTTGGGGGTTCTCAAGCTTCTTTTTTTTTTTTGGTTCTTTTTTTTTTCGGAGCTGGGGACCGAACCCAGGGGGTTCTCAAGCTTCTTAATGCTGCAGCCCTTTAATATAGTTCCTCATGTTGTGGTGACCCCCAACCATATAAAAGTGTTTTGTTGCTACTTCATAATTGTAATTTTGCTACTGTTATGAATTGTAATGTAAATATCTGATATGCAGGATAGTTGACGTGCAACCCCCAAGGGGATCATGATCCACAGGTTCAGAACCACTGGTCTAGGTATATCAAAGAAAGCATATCCTATGTTTATTTTTAAACAAAAATCAACCAAAGTGTCCATCAATAGGATATACAAATGTGGCATATACGTGCATACTATAATATGATTCAACCATTAAAAGAACTGTATTCTATCACTTGCAGCATAATTAATGGAACAGAGGACTATTATGTCACGTGAAATAGTCTAGATATGGAAAAGTCACTGCTTCGTAGTCTCCCTCAAATATGAATGATAAAAAAGTCAGTCTGAATGTGGGACCAGGATTACTAGAAGATAGGATGATAGGAGAGAAGGAAGAGGGAGGGTGGGTAATGAGTTAAAAAGGAGGAGGATCCTGGGGAGATGGCTCAGAGACTAAACCACCAAACGAAGATCATCACAGGATGGACCTAGCAACCCTCCCTTTTGCACACTTGTAGCAGATGTGCAGTTCAGTCTTCATAAGGATTCCCCAACAACTGGAGCAAAGGCTGTCCCTAAATCTACTATCTGCCTATGGAGCCTGTTCTCCTAACTGACCTGCCTTGACTGGCTCAGTGGGAGAGGACGCACTAGCCCTGCAGGGACTTGATGTTACAGGGTCAGAGGATACCCAAGAAGGCCCTCCGACCCCAGAGAAGAAGAGGAATGGAAGGAAAAACTCTGTGAGGGGGATCTGAAGAAAGGGAGCATCAATCCAACAGTCAGGATGTAAAGTGAATGTATGAATAAAAAGGAAAAACAAAAAAGAGCCCTTATTCTTACAAAGGACCTGAGTTCAATTCCCAGCACCCACGTAGTGGCTCACAACCATCCATAATTTCAATTCTAAGGGATCCGACACCCACTGCAGGCACCAGGCACACCCCTGGTGTTTTCAAACACTGTGCTGGCTTTGCGACTGATATATTAAGAAGTCAACTCTCTGGCTAAGATAAAAGAAACTCAGTTGACAGCAGATGCTGGTGAGGATGTGGAGAAATAGGAACACTCCTCCATTATTGGTGGGATTGCAGGTGGGTACAACCACTCTGGAAATCAATCTGGAGGTTCCTCAAAAAAATGGATATAGTTCTACCTGAGGGTCCAGCTATATTACTCCTGGGCATATACCCAAAAGATGCTCCAACATATAACAAGGACACATGCTTCACTATGTTCATAGCAGCCTTATTTATAACAGCCAGAAGCTGGAAAGAACCCAGATGTCCTTCAACAGAGGAATAAATACAGAAAATGTGGTACATCTACACAATGGAGTGTTACTCAGCTGTTACAAACAATGACTTCATGAAATTCTTAGGCAAATTGACAGAACTAGAAATTATCATCCTAAGTGAGGGAACTCAGTCACAAAAGAACACACATGGGCTGCACTCACTGTTAAGTGGATATTAGCCCAAAAGCTCAGGTTACCCAAGATACAATTCACAGACCACATGAAACTCAAGAAGAAGGAAGACCAAAGTGTGGATGCTTTAGTCCTTCTTAGAAGGGGGAACAAAAATACTCACAGTAGGAAATATGGAGACAATGTTTGGAGCAGAAACTGAAGGAAAGGCCATTCAGAGACTGACCCACCTGGGGATTCATCCCATATACAGCCACCAAATCCAGACAATATTGCAGATGCTAAGACTTGCTGTCTCCTGAGAGGCTCTGCCAGTGCCTGACAAATACAGAGGTGGATGCTCATAGCCAACCATTGGACTGAGAACAGGATATCTAATGGAGGAGTTAGAGAAAGGACTGAAGTAACTGAAGAGTATTACAACCCCATAAGAACAACAGTATCAACCAAACAGACTTCCCCCCAGCCCCCAAGAGCTCCCAGGGACTAAATCACCATCCCAAGAGTACACAGGGATGGACCTATGGCTCCATCCGCATATGTAGCAGAGGATGGCCTCGTCTGGCATCAATGAGAGGAGCGGCCCTGGGTCCTCAAGTCTAGATGCCCCAGTATGAGGGAATGTCAGGTCAGGAAGGTGGGAGGGAGTTGTAGGTGGGTGGGGGAGCACCCTCATAGAAGCAGGGGGAGATAGTGGGCTTCTGGAGGAGAAACCAGAAAATGGGATAACATTTGAAATATAAATTTAAAAATCCAATAAAAGGGGGGAAAAGGAAGTCAACTACTAATCAGGTAAGGTGGTATATGTTTGTAATCCTGCTCACTGGAAAGCTGAAGCAAGGGGATTGCCGTGAGTTCTATGTTAGCCTGGGCCATCTACCAAGACTTAACGAAGTAACTATATATGAATCCCCATAGTGTTTGGTATTTTTAACATGAATACTCCTAGTAGGCCAAATGCCACTTCTGCACACATACAGATGACTCAAACAGTGGTGAGAGAGAAGATTTTGTTAGAAAAAAATAGCAACAGGTAAGTTGGACAACTTCTTAAACATGCTCCTGCAATCTGCTTAATTCTTTATTAAAAGCTTCCATTACATTAGAAGGGCTCTGGTTTGCCTTTTCTCAACTTCATTTTTTTTTTGTCAGATTAGGTTTAATGAATTCATTTTCGTCACATAAAAATAATTAGGGAGCTCCCCTTCGTTTGATAGTCTCTATAATTGATCAGATCACATGGGACTCTCTAATCTTTTACATGTCTTTTAAAAGTTTCATAGCATATCAACACAATGGATTTTGATCATATCCACCCCCGCTACCTCCCTCCAACTGACACCAGGACTCCTCCTGGTTTCTCCCTTTCATCTACATATCCCTTTCTATTTTTAATTAATCACCAATTAAGTCCAATTGGTGTTGTTCACAAACATAGTGGGTGTAGGACTATTCACTAGGGCATGGGCACATGCTGTACCCCAAGAAAATAGGACCGTACTAGGCAGCCAAAACTGCCACAGCTCCTCAGCTGGAGGTGGGACCTTAGAACCAGTCCTCCCCCCCGCACAATGCTGGAGATATGTGCAGATAAGCACAACTCTTGTTCATTCTTGTGTACAATGGCCTTCTTGTGCCAGAGATAGCATATCATGGCTCTCTTCCTCACCATCCTGCTCTTCCCTTCCTCTGTCTACTCTTCTTCATTGGTCCTGATCCTTGAGTTAGGAGAAGTTAACACGGATGGCCCATTTGTGGTTAACCACTCACATATTCTTAACACTTTGACCAGTTATGAATCTCTGCAAAAAGATTGGCTTCTGTAGCTAGGGGCAATCTCTAACACCCATATATGTGCACATGCAGGCAAGCACATCTCCACATCTCTGCATGTGTGTATATGCACACGTATGCACACATGCACATATAAACAATGAAATCTCATATTTGGTACAACATGAACCCTGGAAACATGCTAAATTAAACAAGACCCCAAAAGACTGCGTATTATTCCATATGTAGAACGCATAAATCAGAAAGATTATTTAATGAGGGCTGGGGGAATAGAGGAGAAAATGACTTCTAATGGATGTCTTTTGGGTGACAGATGTTTTGGAATTAGATAATGGGAATACTTGCTCAATTTAATGAATAGGCCAAAAAGGCATTGACCGGATCACTCTAATTGTAAGTGAATTACACCTCGCTAATGTTTTTAAGAACAGAAGGGAAAGGATGCCTTATAAAGACCAACGTTAAAATGGCCTGTGAATAGAACTCAGATCTTTGTGTTCCCAAGGGTAAGGAGGCTTATTGATAAAACTGAGTTTGGGCATCTCAAGAGGAGGTATCATACACCTCTTCCTGGCACTGGTGTGATCTGGAGTATGCTTTGCAGTGGTAATTTAGTAATGTCTACCAAAAATAAAGTGCACACCCTAGGATCCAGAATTTTCAACTGTAGAGATCTAAACTCCATGCGAGGCTGGCCCAGTTAGCACTTCGGTGAATGTTCTTTCCTACTACAAGGGTGATAATCATGGGAAGAGGTAATAAATTATTCACTAAACTCCTGAAGCCAAATTCAGCTCTCACTTCTGCTGTTTTTTGGAAGCATAATGAGACAGTGTTTCTGGGCTAGGATGGCACGGCCGTGAAACCTCTGCTCCTTTAATCTTTGCAAGTTGCATGAAGAGGAAATCAAGACTCCCCCTGATAGCTAGGGCTCCTGAGTGCACACTGGCAGAGGCATGATTCTATGCCTCTTGATAAATGAATATGGTGGGGGTGGGCGGGGTAGGGGTGGGTGGGGTGGGATGGGATGGGATGGGGTAGGGTGGGGTAGGATAGGGGTGGGGTAGGAGTAGGGCAGGGGTAAAGGTGGGGCAGGGTGGGGTGGGGTGGGGCAAGGGTACAGAGAAGGAAACGAAGCCTGGGTCCAAAACCTGTGGGTGACTTAAGCACAAAGCCTCATGCACATGACCTCTGAAAGGGCATGAGTGAACCTGGGTCTCTGTCCCTTTAGTCCCTTTTCTGAATAGTGATGTCTCTTTAACTGTGACGGTGCCATTATTTGTAACAATGTGCTTTACTGGTCGGAGTTCTGCTAATAGAAGAGCAGTATTGTGTTGATCTGTATTTCTCATTAGTCATACCCCTGTCTTTCAGTCACCACAGACAAAAAAAAAAAAATCCCTGAAGTCAACTTACCCAAATAGCGAGAAAGGTACCAACAGAGGAAGGATGGCATCTAAGATCCATGTGAACCCTTGAAATAGGACAAATGGCAGCCAACGCCTCCAAGAGCTCCATGGTGCCACCACTCCTGTGGCATTAGTCTCATGAGAAACACACAGTATGCATTCACATACCAGCCGCCACCCCTGGGTGCCCTCCTCTTACCTACTACTGAGCATGTTAAGACATGGTGGGAGACAGGGATTATGACATAAGCAGTGTCCACAGGCTGAAATAGGTAATCCGGCTCAGAAGGAGGAACATCACCTGTGAAGGCCTCATAACCTGGCCAGCTTCCTGCCACAACTCCCAAACTGCCAGCCTCACCAGAGTGGGCAAGAGTCCCGAAGGGAGAGAAGTGATCTCAGGAATCCGGTAGTGGACGCTGTCAAGACTCCAGAGGCCTTGTACCAGGGATCTAAGAGCCATGGACACAGCTATGTGTGTCTGTTCTCCATGCTGCACCTGGCAGAGATGCTGCCCCCGGCTGTTCTCCTGTCTATGCTGCAAGTTCATCTTCACCTCGGAGCGGAACTGCACCTGCTTCCCCTGCCCCTACAAGGATGAACGGAACTGCCAATTCTGCCACTGCACCTGCGCGGAGAACCCCAATTGCCATTGGTGCTGCTGCTCCTGGGCCAATGACCCCAACTGTAAGTGCTGCTGCACAGCCAGCACCAATCTGAAGTGCTACTACTATGAGAGCCGCTGCTGCCGCAATGTCACCGTCACATTTAGAAAGGGTCGCCTTCGAAGCATCCGCACCTCGTAAGTACTGAGTCAGTGCTGGCCATCCATTGTGTGACTACGTTGGCCCCAAAATAACTGGGAAGTGTGTACCAGCTGTGGGTACTCCAGAGCAGGCCAGGGCTTCTTAGAGAGCACTCTACGTGGAAAAAAAAAATCATTGATAATTTTGGAGCAGTTAAACAGCCAAGCTCCATTAGTTATGTGAATGTGCCCTGCATGAACCCTTTGACCCCAAAGGCTCTCACCTTGCAAACTTCGCAAACCACTGTTCATGCATCCATTCCTCTCTTCACCTTGTGCCTACTGGAACCAGGAAAATACTTAGCTGGGAGATATTAAGTTGCCCAGGACCATGCAGCATGGCTTGAATCCAGAGCTAGGCCAATGGTATTAAATTTTTTTTAAAAAAATAGTCATTACAAAATGGAGATCATGATATGTGCTCTGTAACCTGTTTGATGATCCAAAAATACAAACTGTTCTTCATCCCCTTCCTGGGAACTGCAGCATTTACCTGATGTATCGGAACTCTAGGAGCCGCTTTTGACTGACCGTAGTAACCTACAGAAGTGCCCTGAGCTGACAGCTACCCTTTCTTTCCCCTCCAAAGTCATGACTGTGAGGTTCGCAGTCACTCGGGAGAGTGGCTACCCCACATGCTGCTCTTTTTATGCCACATTCCAGGGACATCAGGGGTGAGGGAGATTCAGATGAGAGGGAAGATCACAGACAGTGCTTTAGAGTCTGAGGTGTCAGCGGCTCCCAAATTCAGAAATGTATTGAAATCCCCTGGGGATCTTTAAAAATAAACGCTCACAAAAAATAAATAAATAAATAAAAAATAAAAATAAAAAAATAAACGCTCACATTTGCTCTCCATATCTCAACATTCTATTTTTCACTGATCTTGGGGTACAACGTGGGCTTCAGAACTGTAAGAACTCTACCCCTATCAGGTGATTCTAACTGGGAGAACTGGGACCTGGAGGCTTGGAAGGCAGATTCAAGAATGGGGCAAGACTTGAGCGGGGAATGGGCTGTGCAAGGGAGCAGAGGCACCAGGGCAGGAAGGCAAAGCTGCGAGACTTGGTGGCTGCTTTTACATGAAAATCTGAGGGCAGGCAGATGCCCTTCTTGAACTTCAGTGCCAGGGAGTCAGCTACTCTAACGTGCTGGTGCCTACCTCCAAACCCCTCTCCTGGTCTTCGAACCCCTTCCCTCCCAATCCTGCTCAGGAGCCTCGCTTCTTCCTCACTCTGGTCTAACTTAGCCTTCCCTCACTCTGGTCTAACCTAGACTTCCTGGCTTCATTCCTTTCCTCAGCCCCTTTCTCACAACTAAGCCAGTTCCTCGGGCCATTCGCAGAGTTCTCTCAGCCATGCCCAATCTTCACACAGTATCTCGTTTCTCCTTCATCCCCTCTTTCTGATCTCTTACACTCCCTCCAGAGTGATCCCAAGTCTTACCTTTTTTTTTTCAATCAGAGAAGCCCATCCAGCTACTGTATGTATTACTGACTTGTGACTCCAGGTGAGACTGCAGGGACCAAGCAAGAGGCTGGGACACAGAAAAGAAATACAGCCGAAAACAGTGAGGCTGTAAGTCTGGATCTCAGCATCCAAGTCCTGAGGGATAAGCCAACTCTCTGGATGCCTACGGATATATAGGGAAACTGTTATCTCAGGGCTACCCTAGGGCAATACTCTTAGGAAGCACCTTTGACTATAAATACTCTAAGGCAGGGATTCCTTGGCCGAGAAGGAAACAAAAAGAAAGAGAAAGCAGGAAGGCAAGGTCAGAAGAGAACACAGCCCAACGTCAAGACCTTACTATGATCAGAGAGACCATAGGAAGAGCCTCAGACTGTGCATTGGCTTGCATCTCCATCCCCACCGCTGAGTCACTTATTTCCTAAACTGCCTTTACTCTGACTGCAGCCTCCCATAACATGCACTTGAATTACACAAGCATATAGTCTCATCGTCTGTGGTTCTTTCAATTGAATCCCTGAAGCCGACCTCAGCCAAATAAAGACCCTTAACTCACAACAGTATAAGAATGCGTGGGCTTTCACAGGCTTGACTACTGTTCTCTTCTCTTGTGGTCTCCTCCTCTCTTGTGGACATTAGCTGGTGAATAGCACAAGAGAGTGATTACAGACACCATACATACACTGATGATGGATTGCTTCATTTAGATTGTTTCATTTACACTTCGTAAGCCCCCATGAAGGAAGTGCTGCAACCTTTGATTTACAGCTGGAGAAACAGAACACAAAAGAGATTAAGACTCCCTCTAAATGGACAACTAACTCTAAATGTGCCGTGCCCCATCATATATAAGTTTCCCCGAGACAGACCCTTCGTATTGCTATTGATCTGGAAGTCAAGCCATGGGTTCTAGGTTCAGCTCAGAAATTGTCTCTTTCTGTCTTAACCCATGTACTACCTTCCTCTGGCCCATCCCACATACAACATGAATGGTGATGTCACAGGCTTCCAGGCACAGGCACCAGAAGGGTGTCTGTGATTGAGTAAGATTGGATTTATTGACTTATGTGCAACAAGTGGGAACATGCCCCACTCCATGCCAGTGTGAGGTACCTGACAAACTGGGGCTTGTGTCCGTGAGAATGGAGTCAATCCGTCGGTTCTCTGACTCCTGTCTAGAAAGCACCTAGAACACGCCGAGCCTGAATCTGCTACCAGAAAGAAAAAGAACAGACACAATCACTCTCATTCCCCCAGAGAAGGGTCATGGGAGGCCATTTATGTGGCTTGGACGATATTCTGGTCCAGCATCCTGAGGCAGTATTACTTCTGCCCTGATACATCATAGCTACTGGGGTCTTATCTGACGTTCTGTGGTATTGCTGGTATGCATGGGAACATCCAAGCCCAGCTAACCATGCCATTCCTCTCTACTGTCTTTCTCCCTCTCAAAATTAAAATTAGTAGGAAGGCACTACAGGGCTCTGGCTGGATCCAAAGAGAGCTCCTCAGTCAGTGCAGGCATTAAATTCAGTCTTCATGATCTTTTAAAATTCTATGGCATGGATACCAGCAGCAGGTACCAATGCCTTACCAGAGTTCATTTACTAAGAGAGTAGAGGCAAGCCAAGACAGGTAACATGCAGGAACCATTTATTACCTTTTCTATGAGCCACCTCTCTGGACAGGTCCTTCCAGAACTTCTGTGTGTGTTCCTGAAGCCTGGGCTTGCTTTTTATTTCAGCTCAAAGACCGCCCTCCGCGTGGGGAGCAGCGACACTCAGCTTGATGAGCCCAAGACCATGCCTGCCAGCAGCCACCTGGTGAACCACCTCACCTGCCCCATGTGCAACCGGCTGCGCCTGCACTCCTTCATGCTGCCCTGCAACCACAGCCTGTGCGAGAAGTGCCTGAGGCAACTGCAAAAACACGCTGAGGTCACTGAGAATTTCTTCATCCTCATCTGCCCCATGTGTAACCGCTCGCACTGCATGCCCTACAGCCACCAGATGCACCTGCCAGAAAACTACCTGCGCGGGCGCCTCACCAAACGCTACATGCAGCAGCATGGCTACCTCAAGTGGCGCTTCGACCGGTCCTCGGGACCCATCCTCTGCCAAGTGTGCCGCACCCGGCGCATTGCCTACAAGCGTTGTGTTACCTGTCGCCTCAACCTGTGCAATGACTGTCTCAAGGCCTTCCACTCGGATGTGGCCATGCAGGATCACGTCTTCGTGGACACCAGCGCCGAGGATCAGGATGAGAAGATTTGCATCCACCATCCATCCAGCCGCATCAACGAGTACTGTCGCAGCGACAACCAGCTACTCTGCGCCTTCTGCAAGATCGCTTTCCACAATGGCCATGACACGGTCAGCCTCATAGACGCCTGCTCCGAGAGGTCTGCAGCCCTCTTCAGCGCCATCGCCAAGTTCAAAGCAGGTCCTGGTCTGTTTCTTGCTCCCCCTCATAGTAACTCCCAGCTGTGAAAAAGACCAGATGATGGTGTGGGCAACCTGTTAGGGGGGCTTGTTCAACCTGGTGGAGAAATATAGACACTGGGAGAGCCGAGATGGCCAGCTACTGTCATGGATATCCCTGACAGCTGTCACTGGCCAGTCAGTGTCTCTGTGACTCAGTATTTTCATCTATAAAATGGGAAGGATAGTGGTAGCTTCCTCAATGGATTGTTGTGAAGAATAAATGGGTTTTCTTATAAAACATTCGCTCACCTCTGGAAAAAAAACTTGGAGTATATATAATGAGCACATAAAAATCGTACAATGTGTTTACAATTTTACTGAACTTTAGCCCCGTTTTCCAAAGGGGAAAAATAAGTTTTCTCTAGTCACATCCTGAAGTTCTGTTTTTAGGTAGGGTGTTTGTTGTTTTTGTTGTTGGTAGTGGTTCTTTTTTCTGAACATGACAGTTAATTTTAACTCCACCTCCCTGTTTCAGGGGAAATAATTAATCTAATGCTGAGAATTATCTCAGTTGAAGTTATCTTCCACAAACTTTCTGTCAAAGTTGTAGGCAACAAATTTAAAGAGCTTCTAATGGACAGGAAACAGTAACAGGAAAACTCCAGAATAGCCAGCATTATTCTGGCCAGCTGCTTTTATCCTTCTGTCATGGTTGTCCATATTGGTTGTATAATATAACTTATATAAAAACAAACACAACTTTTTATATTGGAGTGAAGAACAATAATATTCGTAAAGTTCAGTAAAAGGTTCATAATATCGAAATGTGTCTTAACCAGGTCAGACATGTCGCTGTCCGGAGGTAGACCTAGAAATCCATTTAGGGAATGGCTCCGCCTATACAGGACCACTTCATATAAGCCTTTGTCTTTAGTTTTCTATTGCTGTGATAAAAATACCATGACCAAAAACCACTTGGGGAGGAAAGGGTTCATTTTATTTTGCACTTCAGCATCATAGTCTATCATTGAAGGAAATAATGACCAGAATGTAGGACAGAAACCTGGAAGCATAAACTGACAGAAGTCATGGGGAAAATGCTGCTCATGGCTTGCCCATTCATGGCTAGCTCAGCCTGCTATTTTATAGCCCCCAGGACCACCTGCCCAAGCTGGTGGAGAGAGCTAGGGACTTCCCACATCAATCACCAATCAAAAAGATGCCTTCACACTTGCCTACAAGCCAATCTTATGGAGTCATTTTCTCTCTAAAGATTCTTTCCTTTCAGATGATCCTAGCCAGGATACCTTAGGAACATACCATGCCAGTCTCAATAACCATATAGCACAGATAAGATGTGTGCTTATCCCATCCGGGCACAAGACAACTGTGCTTAAATAAGGTGGTCAGCAAAAGGCAGCCAGTAAGTCCCACACCCTGACTCTCCAACACAAGTGTCAAGCAATGGCAAACAAGACTTTCTTATAAAAATACTGGGCTGGGGGTGGAGTGGAATTATTACTACTTATAGTCCATGTCTATAAGGAGTGGTCTATCATCAGTGACTGAAAGAACACTAGATCAAGCTTAATTGGTAAAGCACCATTTAGTAGACATCAGAAATTTATTTGTTTCTCTGCTACAAGAGAGACATAGTTCAGGGAAAAGTTACATATGCCAGGGGCACATGGAAGAAGAATAGAGGGGAATTTATTTCAAAAGCCTGTTCTAGCCTGTGTGAGCTCAGCTCCAGGTGTCTCCCTTCTCTCTCTCTCTCTCTCTCTCTCTCTCTCTCTCTCTCTCTCTCTCTCTCTCCATTCATTTCCTCTGAGTCCACAGAGACTTGCTCCACTTTGATATGGCTTTGATATCTGTGGAGATGAAAGTATTCACGGTACCAACGTGGTTGTGTTTCAGTCCGATATGAGATTGACAATGACCTGATGGAATTCAACATTCTGAAGAGTAGCTTCAAAGCTGACAAGGAAGCAAAGCGGAAGGAGGTCCGGAATGGATTCCTCAAACTGCGAGCCATCCTTCAAGAGAAAGAGAAGATCATCATGGAACAGATCGAGAACCTAGAAGTGTCCAGGCAGAAAGAAATTGAGAAATATGTATACATCACAACCATGAAAGTGAACGAAATGGATGGTCTGATTGCCTATTCCAAGGAAGCCCTGAAGGAAACAGGCCAGGTGGCGTTCCTGCAGTCTGCCAAGATCCTGGTGGACCAGATTGAGGAGGGCATCCAGAATACCTTCAGGCCTGACCCTCAGCTGCGGCTTCACTCCCTACACTGTATTCCCTTGGACTTTGCAGAACTCTCCAGTGCCATCCACGAGCTTTTTCCCACAGGACCCAAAAAGACTTGCTCTTCAGGGGACTCACTCCCTTCCCAGTATCCTGTCCACTCGGAAATGATGATCGCCAGGAAGGTCACATTCAGCACCCACAGCTTCGGCAACCAGCAGATATACCAGCGGAGCT